>NW_024537397.1:600000-765282 GCF_016647745.1 Suillus plorans
CCCCACACTGAGCAAGTACTACAATTTTCACTTACAATACATGCTGATGAGTTCCAGCCCTCAACAATTCATAAACACCTCGGATCAATGGCCATCATTGATGTCGTCAGCCCTGAAGTCATCCGACAAATGATGCACATTGTCGAGCACCTCGCGCGGAGCACAGACGAGCTCTACTCAAACATTAGAGTAACCCTCATGGTAATCAGGGAGAGCCTCGTAGAAGACCTGCTCATCGCTATCAAGGGCTTCTCCTCAGAGATTCGCTTAACCCTCGTGCCTTTTAGGATACTCGTAGACGACCTGATCACCTATGTCGAGGACCTCGCGCACGCGACAGACACCCTCTCCTCAGATATTGGCACAACCCTCCCGTCTTTGACGCTGTTCGTAGAAAACCTAATGATCGCTGTCGAGCACCTCACGCAGAAAACCAACACACTCTCCTCCGATGTTGGCGCAACCTTGGCATCTATTGCGCTGCTCGTAGAAAACCTGGTTGCGACAACGAATGCGCTAGCGCTGGACATGCATTACCTACTGCAAGGCTGCATCGCTCTTGTTGCGTTGTTGTGCTTGTTGACAGTCCTCTGCATCGTGCGCTGGTGCTACATATTTAGTAGAGAGCTTCGGGGTGTGCAGCATCTCAAAACCGCGTGAACTTTTTTTGCAGTCCTTTGGGGTCAGTGACTCTATGTTAGACATCTTTCGTCATATACATCTTTCCTTCGATATAGGTGGTGTGGTGCGCTGGCATATTATAATTCAGACACGTACTCCCACCGCGTAGACTTGCACATATCACCCAATTATCAGCACTATTGCATTCATCGCAGAAAATGTCATAAGAGGCCAGAATTCCAACCGGATTGGTGACTGAGTCAAAACGCAGATGTTGTGGACAAGAACTCCAGGCGGCACAGACCAGAAAGTAGAGCTGACCGAGGGCACTCTATACGGTAGTACTACGTGAATGATCAACTACGCATGTCAAGTGCATAACGACATCGCACTAAATTAATACAAAGACCAACTGACCAGCACTTCCAATCAACCTCTAAATCACTGCATCTTTCGATTCAAATACTTGAAAATAAGATCCGTAAGCCAAACCAGGAGACAGAACACAAAGCCAACACTCACTACAGTGACAAAAGTCCCATCGTCCAACATCTCCTTCCTCGGCACAAGCTCATAGCCAAATACCTTAGGCAGCATGATTCGCCATGCGAACCAGTACAGCACGCCTACGAACATGATGGCGATTCCGACGAGACAGTACCTATATGACAAGCGTCGGATGAGAATAAGGGACGCATGGATAAGTGCTGGTGGAAGAAGCGTACAGGTAATATGGCAGTGGTGGGGTGTCGCCGACGCCATTGGCTGGTTTCAGGAAGGGAGCGATGAGGACTGTGTGGAGGTTTGGTTAGGGAAAAAAGTGTTGGAGCTGTAGATTGGTAACTCACGGAAGCAAGCAGCAGCCAAGAAGAATACGGCGAGAGGCCACCATACTACATCATACGCGTCAACGTACCATACAGGAAGAGCGACATATTTGCTCACCTTTGAATGGCCGAATAGCATCTGGCTTCTTCCATCGCAGATAGAACAAACCCTAGCGGCATCAAGAGGTAAGAAACACTCGAGAAAAGAGTTGAAAGACGTACGATGACAATAAAGAAATTGATAATTTGCTGTGGATATCCTTCAACGTCCAAAATGAAAGGGTAAGCAATGTTTGGGGGAGGCCCGATGATGACGATAATCTAGAAGACCAATCTCAGATTGATATCATATTTCCAGGGTAGTGCTTACGGAGGGTATCAAATGAATTATCAATCCTGGAAGTGGTGACCTCCCAGTGGGCCAATTTGAGGCCCAGAATTTGTTTCCGAATGGTAAGGGTATCCCTTCCTTCGCGAGCTCTGTGATTGAAGCATAAGCTACGTAGAATCACGATGTCGGTATGACGAACCTTGATTTACTCGTGCAGCCACAAAAGTCTAGATGAAAAGTTCTTGAGTCACAAATTTCCATAGCATCCCTCGACTTACCACAGTGATAACGTTCTATGGCCCAACATCAAACGGAGATCATGATACGAAATACATAGGACTCACTCCAAGAGCACTATTATGAAAACCACGAGTCAGTAAACCCTCAGACTCAGGACGTCGGGCTCACCTAAGAGCAATGAAAACCGATAGCGCACGCTCTGCAACAGAACCAAAGACGTTCCCGAAAAACAAAGAAGCGACAGTAACGCCAGACTCAATAATCTCCGTCTATCGATACCATTCAGTGTTTCGTTAATAGTAAAGATAAAAAAGTTCTCACCTTGGTTGCAGCAGAGAAATAAGCCACATTTGCAAGCAAGTACAAAACGGTGCATATACCAAGACCGAGCGGGCCTGCGATCTTGAGCGTCCTCACTGGATTACGGACGTCGTTCATCACGTAGTTCACATTGGACCATCCCGTATATGCGTACAGGACTTTGAAGGTGGCTGTAGCATACTGTCAAGACCATAATCAACATATGGGCGTCTAGGAATAACATTGAACGCACGTCGTTGCTGCTCGTGGAGCTCCCCGCGAACGCGTTTCTGAAATTATAGTACGGATCCACAACGCGGGTTTTACCAGAGAGAACTACCCAGCCTGTGACCACAACAAATACCAAAATTACGATCTTGAATATCGAGAGCAACTGAAAGGAATATGTTGAATACAATGATAGTGTAAAGATGAAAACTTGCATACGTTCATAATCAGTACGCCGGTCTTCGGGGCTATTCCGTGTAGAAAGGTTACGAAGAACATGACTAGATGCTATGAAACGACCGTAAGATGCCAGTTAGGTAGAAGACACACCTCCAAGTGCAATTCCACGCTCATTCCAGCGACCTGCGGATTGACCAGCGGCAACCAAGATACTACATCATATCAGTCGAGCGGTTTCGTCAAATCCAAAATACGTACTTGCTAGCAAAAACCTTGACGAAGCAGTTAAGTTTCAACACCGAGTACACACAAAACAAGGCATGACTGACAATACAGTTGCTCGCAGTAAACCCAAGTAATATAGCGTTGGCAGCAAATATTATTGTAGCGAGGTACTTGGGCTTTTTGTAGACGGCCTCGAGGTATACCTTCTCTCCGCCACTGCGAGGGAACATGGTGCCGAACTCGAGCCATATGAAGAGTCCACAGAAGCTAAGCAAGAAACCGAGGACCCAAAGCATAAGGGAAGCGCCGACTGAGCCCACGCTAGAGAGGATGGAGGACGGCGTTGAGAATATGCCGGAGCCGATGATTTTTCCAACGATAAGGAGAGTGCAAGATGTTACACCAAGGTAACGACCCATGCCTCCCGCAGTATCTGGATGATGTCAGACGAGCAAGCTGAAGGAATAGCGAGCAACGGCACCTTCTTCAAAGGTGAGTTCTCCAGGACTCCAGTAAGCATTTTCGTTGGGTGACTTCTGAATCCCTTGATCCTTTTCGCCGAGCTGTGAACCGGAAGCACGGTCATCCTGGTCGTCTCCCTGCTGCTTGCTTAATCGCGACCACCAGGTAGTGGACATTCCTCTGGATGGAGTGGGAGCTATGAACACATTGATGTAAGATAAAAGGGCGCTTGATGATAACGCAAGAATGTGTCCACATGATGCAAATACCATGCTGCGCACGAAAGAGTGCCAGGTCCCCGTCAACCATGTGGATTCAAAATTCAAAATCAAAATTTCTAGTCTAACGTTCCCCTGAATGGTGCTCACGTGCGGGTAGTTCATGTTCGGAATCAGTGACAAACATTTATCATGCCATGGCGTGCCGTCGGCATGTTACGGATAACAAGAAACGCGACATCTAGTAGCAACTCTATGTGATCTAGATTCTATGCATCATATGATTCTACAATCGTGCATTAAACCAGCCAATTTTATAATAAACGTACTCCACGTCTTCATCGAGACCTTGTCCTCGCGTATAATCGCCATATGCATCACATGTGATATATTCCTTCGATAGTATGACGAGATCAGCATCACCGTTCGGATCAACATCGCATGCCTTGAGGAACACGGACTCAACCGTGTTTGACTCGAATGTGTGCGTTGGACGAAGTGGTATCACAAGATGAAAAGCGGCGGGAGATATGGTGCTATCAGAAGGACGTCGCATGAGTCCTTTCAGACAGTCCCTGATCCAAACTGCATGTTGGGCTTCGTAAATGATGTCTGCACCAAGGACCACATCAAATGGGTACGAAAGACAATCTGGTCTAGGAGTAGTAGAGAATGATGACCAGTCGAGGAAATGAGTGGTAATGGAATGGGTTGAAGTAATTTTATCGACTGTGGAGGAGACATTCGCGTCAACGTTTGACCTGAGGTTGGCTAACACAGAAGGGTGGAAATCGGTCGCAACCACATGAACCTCGCGATGGTTGAAAGACGGCAATGCATCCAGTAATTTCATAACCACTAAGCTAACCAACCCTGTTCCTGCTCCGAGTTCAAGGACGTTGAGCCTGCGTGATTCAGAGCTTTGAGAAGAAGAATCCAATCCAAATCGCTCAGGATCTTCCACAATCATTTCTGCCAAGACACATGCCCCGCCCCATGTCTGCGCTCCCACACTCCCGTAGTCATTGTTGTCCAGCGGAATATCCGTGAGCTGAGCTTCCACTCGCCTCTGCCCGTCTATAGAACCAAAAACGAAGTTACGGGTGATGATTCCAGCAGCAGCGACCCCGGCACAAATCGCGAGTAGCGACGCGGCTTGTTGGACGAGTATCTCTGTGTAAGCCAAGGTAGGCTCTGGTGTACCAAGATCATCCAATGAGACTTTTTCGGAGCGCGATAAGTCCTGCCAGACCTCGAGCTGTACGATTAAAGCGGTAAGCCACCGAATGGAATATGAGCGCTCGAATGCGTCAGATCGGATAGCTTGGAGTTCGCTATCATCCTCATGGCGAAGGTAATTTTGCTCTCCATTAGATACAGGCACCTGCACACGTTTGCGACGCGAGCCACGGACTTCTGGATGGTAGAGTGACTGTAAATAAGTCAAGGCATCGAGAAGCTGGGTGACGGAGAAACTCGCGATCTTGGAGATCGGTGGAAGATATGTGGTCGGTGGGCAGAGAACAGACATTTAGAGACGTTAAAATCAAGGAGGCGGGAATACAATTAATGCTAGCATAAAATCATACTAGTACTGGTTGGATATTTGAGAATTATGGTTTCAAGTTAACACGGGTGTGTACCACGATAGCGTGAATAACAAGTCTAAACAACCATCACCGCTAATGATTGATCAGAATTATCAAGTAACGAAATGAATAATCCCAGTCAATCTTCCACTCTGTCCATATCATCCATCCCGCCATCTAGCTTTCAGAATGCTTCTGTCTATATGTCACAACCGTCCCTGCACGATTCCATCCATACTGATCCAAATTCACCAGAAGTGCTGAAGCAGAGCGTGCAAATAGCGCTTGACCATGTCGCAAGGATTCAATCGCTGGCACGCAATTGCTTGCACGGCGTGTAAGTCTCTCTACTCCCTTCATACTTATACCGTGTTTAATTATTCGTCAGACAAAGCGCATACCAAGCAGGAAACAGTCCTGCACATACAACAGGCAAGTACGTTCATGTTTTTCTATAATTGTGGCTTTACGCTTCCAATTTTCAGCTGAGCTGGCTGCACTCATGCAGGCACTTCGCACACTTGCTGAATTCCTTCGACAAACTGGTGTAGGCGCATACCCCATGCCACCCGCCCCTGAGTCTCAGAGTGCATCGTCGGTACCTCCCACAGAGCAGCAACTGATTGACACCACGGCTAGAGAGGTACAAGTGCTTTATGAACGCCTGAAACGTATTCAAGAGAGCAATACCGTTGCTGTAAATCTACTAGGGGCTGCTGATACCGTCTCTCGTGCACGCTAATCAACATCGGTGCCAATTCTATTGTGTAGTTTTGTAATATCGGCCCAGTTGATATGCGACGATGCGCAGCTTAACTGGCTTCAGGTGACAGTGCGTTTGAACTGACTTGTACTGGTGGTTAATCTCTCGAGGATGACAGTCTGGTACTCAATAGCTCCGAGGGAGCGTGTCCTCAATTCAGCTGCCTAGCGTCTGGATACATAGATCGTGCCAAGAACTCGAGAGCCAACCTTACCTAGGTTTGACATCATCAAATACCAATTAACCGCGGTATTCGCCACCCTTAAGAAGCTGAACTTCAATCCCGACCTCTGTTGGAAGGTTAGCCAGGGAGTACTAATAAAGGACCTCATTCCACGATTGATGAAAGCGGTGGATTTGAAAGCGACTTATACCTGCGAAGTATATTATATGACGATCCAATTTGCATATATCCATCTGCCCATTCGTTTTACCTACACATCTCACCTGCAATTATGCTGACTTTGTCACTTCATCACACAACGTTTTCTGTTGTTGATCCGGAGGCTAAGGTTTCGTTGTATCGCGCATACGGCATCCACCTTGAGATCGAGGCGATGGGGAGGCGTATTGGTGTGATCCAACATCGCAAAGTATTCGGGAGTCTGTTCTGGTGCGTCTGGAGGCGCTTGGTCCGCCTCTTTGAGATAGTCGGAGCTGAAGCTTCGAAGTATGATTCTGTATGATTTTGTCACATCAGTCGTTCGCGTGATCAGTGTAGGGAGTAGCGTTTTGGATGCCTACTACGCCGTGCAAAGAGCATGCGAAGGCCATGATGACGGTCGTCGAAAAGGAGAGAACTTAGGAGAGCCACGGGCAGCTGGGATTGAAAAAGTGAGAATAGGAGACAAAATGATCGGAAGCGGAGCGATTGACATGCACTGCGGTGGCGCTCAGGTACATGGGGTGGACACGAATTGGTTCCGCGGGAACAACTTGCGCTCTGTGCTTATATATTTTACTAGAAGACTAGAGGTGGCGTGACGATAAACGTTATAACAGGTGTGAGACTACTATGGAAAGGGTCCATGCATAGTACAGACTGCAGTTACAGTACATCTAGAGTCCTGATGTCCATCAAGTAGCTAACAGAAGCCATGTCTTTAACCCGTGCAATAATATCATAATCGGATGCGATCCTCTTGAATCCTCCGTCGCACTGCTGCGCTAGCAAAAATGCACTAAACGGCTGCCGCCCAAGGCGAACAATCAACCGCAATGCTCGCGAGTCGGAATCAGAATATATAGGCCCAGTTTGTGCAGCAGGTGAATCGTGCAACGAAGATTCGGATGCGGAACAATCCTCCACGTTCCGCGTATCGTCTGCAGTGTCATGCAGCTCAAGGAGATGGTGACTCCATGGACGAACGAGCAAGATCGTCTGCCAGGCGGGCGGCAGCCTTGCCGGCGAGAACGGGATGAATTTGTCTTCTGTGGTGATCTGCAGGTCGCGAAGCCCGTCTGATTTGAGTTCATATGTATCCTGGTCATGACCTGGTTTGCGACAGGCTTCTGTGACCCGGAATACGATGCAAGGCAGATGCAACCGGTGGTGCATGAAACGGGGAGTGCTCAGGTGGTCAAGCGCCAGGCTTTGACAAAGCCGGAACATCCGAGAGGTATACGACTGTGAGTGCGGAGTGGTGATACCAGTCGAACATGGACTTGATCGACTTTTGTTGCTCAGCATCGATGCTCTTATCAATGCAGCACGTGTCGCTCCATGCCCAACGATACCCCAAATCACGAGCAGCTTTGTAGAAGGACTGCACAGTGGATGGCATGCATGCCATGTGACCTAACAAGTGCCCGTGATACACTTTTCCAAACAATACTATGGAAACTCTAGGTCCTGTCTGGGGGTGTGCCAGTGGGGCGGCGGGCGTCATCAAGATGCATCGATATCTTGTACTGGAATTCCGAGAATAGCAGGGAACAACACCCATCAATATACATATTGGTCCCACGCAGGCAATGTTAGATTTCAGTTGTGAGTCCTGACTCTACCGTACTCCAGTGATGCATCAGGCTCTACTTGTTCCCGAAGTCCTCCTGGAGATATTCGCCTATGTGAATACAATACCATCTACTACTTGGCAAATAACAGAGATATTCGGTCACAGAATAAATTTACCATCTACTCCAAGAACATCGACGCTTGCAGCGCTTGCAAGGACATGCAAAATCTTTCACGAGCCTGCGATGGATTTGCTGTGGACTGAAATCCATGGGTTAGAACCACTGCTAGGCTGTGTAGCGAGGTTACATCCACTGATATATCGTATGGGTACAAGGGTCAGTGCACGATTTCATTACGCTTTGTTCGTTTCTTTTCGGCTGATCGAGCGTCTACATAACAGCGGGACGAATTTCCTTCCGACTGGGCGGAAGGCGTCGAGCCATTATCTGCCCATGAGGCCCGTCAATTTCTGCGTCACTCCTCCCGTATACTCACATTGAACATATCGGAAAGGACCCATCTCCAACTTATCTCTGTCATTCCCGCCAATGTATACGTATTTCCGAGGCTGAGGTCGTTAAGTCTTCCCACCCCATTTTTGAATCTCTTTCTGCCTCTCACGTTGCACCAACGTCTATTGAACATCGACAAGGGTCAGCGAATTTTTGTGACACCTTGCAGTGCTTTGGAGCATTTGGACATTCACCCTGACGGCTATTATGACATCGCAAGTCGGCTGTCCCTGCTATCCGATAGGATTCGTCGGTGCACACGGCTTGTAACCCTGTCTTGTCCAATGCTCAACTGGGAAACATGGAAGCACCTCTCCTGCCTCCCTACTCTTCTCGAATTGGAAATCGATCAAGCGTATGATGACACTCCTTCACTATCAAAACGAGATATCGTGAATTTATCATTCCTTAACATCACGAGCCTTTCATTTCGAGTGGCCGATGGTGCAGAGATCATCACAGTCATACAACACTCACAATTTCCTTCACTAAAAAAGTTCAAGTTTGCAGCCCACTTTCTGTATTCAGAAGAGGCCGAGCAACTCTTTCATGCTCTGTCCTGCTGCAAAGCGTGTCAGACTCTAGAAGAAATCAAGATTTGTTCTCCTGATGAAGACAACCTTGTACCAGACAGCGAGCCTGTGACCCCAGTTCCACATTTGCTTTGCTTTACACAACTTCGAACCCTGCAGCTCTGGTTCTATAATCCCTGCATCTACCTGGACAATGACATTCTCTCCCAAGCTATGTCTAGTTGGCCGCACATCCGCACTCTGGACATCAACTACTTAGACGACCATCATTCTCCTTCCGGAGTCTCCCTCCATGGATTATTCGCAGCGCTCAGTCTATGTCCACAATTGCATACACTACGGATTCCAATCAATCTTGCAACTATCAACGTTGATCCTCATGCTGAGCCAATACAACATACCTCCCTACGATCATTGGAACTTTTGGATATATCCCAGTCTCAAATAGCAGATGCTGAAGCTCTCGCTCGCATCATTTCCGCCTGGCTCCCTTGTGTCGACAAAGTTGAAAGCATTGGTAGCACTTGGGATGAAGTCAACAAGCATCTCAAATCTTCGACAGTGGCTACTGCGCTGTACATCGCGGGAGCCTCCTAGAATAGTTGAGTTTGAAATACCTTCGCGTCTGGGGATGTTGTCACATACCTTTGAGTTCTTTCGTTCCTTTTTTGTCGTTGTCGTTGTCGTTATCGTCGCCGTTGACTGTAGTTATAAACTGTATTACCTCAACATACTTAATCGCCAGCAAGAACTCACCGGTTCACTGATTAGTATGATTTCCAACACGATTATTGGCCCAATTCATCTTCTGGCAGTCTATGACTGCTTTCTTCGTCATATATACACATCTACTCCATCATTTCTAGTCACCCTCATGTTCCGTGGTCTGCCCTTCCGATCGAGGAACAATGATTCATGAAGTATCTACATTTTTGGCAATAAATTGTATCCATACTACTTACGTGCATATAGCCCACATCGATATCTTGACTGGAATTCTGAGAATAGCAGGTAAGCGGTGTGAGCTAAGTCACAAGCTCAGTCACATCGTCCTAACTCCGCTTCAATCTGGCCGGGCGGCTGGCCAGAGTAGACTAGACCTAGAGTTTCCATAAGCCTCCTTACATTCACGATTCCCCACGGTCGTCTACAACCCTTATGAGCGAGAGAAGACACGGTGAACGGAGAGAGCACCGCTCAAGAGATACCCATAGGCGAAGTGGTAAATGTTCTCCATTAATACTCCTTAGAGATTCTCGACTGACCTTCTGTGTCAATGTTGATTACCACGCACTACGTCGTCGGCTGTGCTGGTAATGGGGCGACAACACATTCACTTATGCTCATATTTATAACATGTCGTGATACGCATTCTCCGAACAGGAGGAGATAGAGGATGGAGTCGTTCAAAGTCACCTGAAAGACGCAGCCACCATGACGAGAAAGAAGACAGAAGGTCTCGTCGCACTAAACGTTCAAGGTCCCGGAGTCCATACCGCTCACACAGTCACAAGTACCATGATGATACGAGAGACAGAGGAAAGGATAACCACAATGTGAGATATTTCCTGTCTTTTTCCGATGTTGTTTTAACCTTACTATAGGACCGAGACAAATACCACGAGCCTTCCGAGAGTCGTGGGCGAATCAGAAGTCGCAGCGTCGTACGTTGTCGCCTCATTTCTGCTGATTTGCCATTGACCTTTGAAGATGTGTGCATAAATGCATTGTAGACCGCTGAACATCGACGCCGATCTCCCTCACCTTCGGCAAACTCTGCTGCATCTATGTCATCTAAGGAGCGTGGTGGCAGTAGTCGGCATAGGTTGCGGGGGAATTCGCCAAGTCACCGATCTCGTTCTCGTTCGGATAGTCGCGATGTTCGCAAGTCCAAGTCAAAGCATCGAGAGAAAGATCGAGAGAAGAAGTACAAGAAGCATAAGGACAGGGATAATGGAAAGGACAAGGATGAAAGGCGCAGCGTTCTAACAGGCAAGAAGGTCAGTTTTCTTTGTCCAGATCCGGGCCCCAGACTATCTCATATAATTGTCTCAGATCAAGTTGAAAGTTCATAAGGATGCCAGAGATCTCGAGATGGACGCCAATAGGCAGAACTTGTTGCAGTTCTTGAATTCGACATGCGAATGAGACAGTCATGTAGTGTTACGGGCACCATTCGATGTTCTCTAGCACAGTTTTCTGCTTTATCTTACAGGCTTTCAGAATGCCGGCAAGCCTGCGCACGGAATATTACATAAGCGCCCCTTTCTCCAATGACGACTTCAGTTTTGATCTTTACTTGTCTCCTTTGGACTATAGCATCACCATCATCAAAACCCTCGACTTGAGCCCACAATGATGCTCGATCCACTCAATGCTGTCAGAGAAGATCTCAAGGAGAATGGTATCATTCCAGACGTTATTCCTGTTGACCCTCCTTTCCATCCCAAGGCTCTGCTTGTCGTGACCTTCCCCACTAGCCAAGAGGCTCTTCTTGGGAACACACTCACAAAAACGGACACCGCTGACGAACCAACTGTTGCGTTCACTCCAATGCAGGTGCCAGACCAGACTGACGAACCCACCTATACGCTCGTCATGACAGACCCAGACGCACCATCCAAGAACAACCCCAAATTCAGAGAGTGGCGGCACTGGGTGGTTAGTGTCGTCATAGACTGCAAACTGTTTATTTAATTTCATGTGTAGGTCACTGGCGTGAAAGCTCCTCCGACGTCGGCCATCGAGACAGATAATCTTGATGCACAGCTCACTAAACCTGCTGTGACGCCCTATTATCCTCCCACCCCTCCCCCGGGAACTGGGAAGCATCGTTATGGTGATTCTAATTCTGTTATAGTTGCTATATTTGTTGATGATAGCTGCAACAGTACTATTGTTATACCAGGAGCCTAGTGCGGACTTTTCGATCCCTGCCGATGCCCCGGAACGCAAGAATGAGCCTGTAGACAGAAAGAACTGGAATGCAGCGAGGTTTGCTGACAAGCATGGGCTGAAACTAGTTGGGGTCAATTATTTCGTTGTCGTGGGGGAATAAGATGTCCCAAGCGAGGCGGCTTTCCTCGGATGGTCGAGGTGATGCTGGGGTGTACTATACTGATCGAGATATTTTACTTTCAAAAGTTTCGATGTAACAACCTTTAATGCGATTCAATGATGCCTCCACTAAAGCATCGGCGTTTGCTGGCCAACTAATCTCCACGTTGGACTCAAGGCCATCATCGATCATCTCTAAGGCTAACATGAGATGGAGGCCATTGGGTCGTGGTAGGCATAATTGTCGGTTTTATTCTTGAAGTTGACATTAATTGTTCAGCTCGGTCCCTATCCTAAGAAGCCGCTGGATGATATGGGGTATGTGTCTGGGGTACAGCCACTTACCCGGCTGTGCGGTATTAAGTTAACGAATAAGATTGCGACGCGGCGGAAGCGGATATCAGACAGCGCATGATTGAAGAATTATCCTGAAGTCGCACCAGCCTGAGAAGTCCGACTGTGGAACCACTACCGTAAAAACGCCGTCGTACCGGGTCATTTGAAGGTGGTTATCATATGCTTGAACGCCACCCTCAACTTGTCTGGAAGAGAATCAGGCATGTGCATAAGTACTTCAACACAAGGTGACAGTTTCTTTGATATCTGCTGCAGCTGCCGGAGACGACATTCTGATCGTTGATTTATTTGCACGCTGAACGTACGAGCCGTCCAGATCCCGATTGTTCATATATTAATGTTCCACCAGGGGCATTCGAACAAGCATCACCTGCCAGAACGCAATTCAAAGCATACTCAGTCATATTGAGATGCTAGAGCGGCAACAAGGCTTAAATCGACGAACTACAATTGAATTGCAATGGGACTCTAGGAAAGTAAACCACGAATTTCAACTAAACAGATCGTCTCTTGGTATAGGGCATACGGAAGTGTTCAATTAGATCGCATACAAGGCAGCAAGAGGGAAGCTCGTGAAGATATCCAAAAACCAGCATATAGGCTAACAAAGGAGTGTTGAGTGTCATATCACAGTGCTAATGTGGTCATTTGCGGAGCACATGAGGATCTACAGCTGGTGACAAAATTAGTGATTTCCACAACTGGCGCCACGAAATAGGATTCCCCTGTGGCTCCATGAGCTTGCATCCAGAAACCAAGAATGAAACAAAACCTACGAGGTCGCGAGTCATCAAGCAGAAGCTTCCGTCAGTTTCATCGTAGCAGAAGTTCTCGAGCTCGACCCAGCCTTTGAATGCGATATTCCGCTTGTCATACCCGCCTACGCGCAACCGAAGGATCTCCCCTCGTTCGTCCTCACCGGTAGGTCCGTCTTTGTGTTTGACACCGAGGGCAGTCAAGGATTCCTTTATGAGTTGCATCATGATCCCTGGCCCAAGAGAAGTATAAAAGCGAGTAAGGCTAGGTGTATATCTGCGACCTGACTGTGTCTGTGACTGAAGAAAACAACGGATTCAAAATGGAACTGAGATGCGTCCATGGGAGACATACGAATAGTAGAAGTGATTGGGTGAACTGGGATTGATGAGTTGCAGAGAGCATGATATCGTCTCCATCTTTATCTTTGCGAGTTTCGCTACATATGACACTGAATATCGGTCTCATGATGATAATCCTGGAAACGTACGTAAGAATATCCGGCATCGCATAGTTCAGATCACCGTTCGCCCTCAAAGACTCAGTCAAGTGGTCTGCAAGCGTGACAACCCCTTGCTTCGCAATTTGACTTGGTCTTCTGCACCACGGGTGAGCGAATACTTCAGCGAGTGTCATACGGCCCTCTGGCTCGATGGTTAGCAGACCACAGAGAAGTGCTGGTGGGCATATCAGCGCGCATGATCACGAAAGCGCATGATCCTGCTTACATAGGGCTTCTTCTTCTAAACGATTCCAAGGGGGCTCGTTGAATAACTCGCCCGTGATATACTGACAAAACTCTGACGATTGTGCTGTGGATTGATCCCAAGGGGTATCTGGGAGGGACGTTAATCTACGAGTTTATGAAAATGATTGGAGTTTTGACAGACTTCCTACGAGAAGTGTGAAAAGAATTATACCAATCCCCCAAACATCAATGGGCTCTGCTTCATACGGTGTTTGGTAGTGAACCTGGAATCATATTGTGAGCGCTATCCGAAAATGTGTAAATATGACGCACTTCCGGGGCCATGTACGGCAAGCTGCCACATAATCCGTTCAATTGCCTTGTCTTGCCGCTTTCCTTGAGTTTATAGACTGCTGCGAGGCCAAAGTCTGATATCTTGAGGGTACCAGCTGCATCAAGCAAGACATTTTCCGGTTTCAGATCACGGTGGCAAACTCCTTCGCGATGAATAAAGTCCTATGATTCGAAAACGTTTCGTCTCACTTGAATGTGGATGATCAGTGTTGGTATCTCACCATCCCTGCCAGTAGCTGGCCGAAATAGTAGTGTGCCACATCCTCTCCAATCCCAACATCCGGCGCTGATGAGTTGAACTTGTGAGTTAATGATCGGATACATGATCGGTCAACGAAACGCACCAATCTTATCGAAGAGGTCTCCTCCTGCAGCAAGCTCTAGTAGCATGTACATTCCAGGGATATAGCAATCTTTATATTTGCGCTCCACCACGGCAGCATGTAGAAACTCCAGGACATGCGTGTGCTTGAGGTGCTTGTGAATTTTCATCTCCTTCTCGACAACCTGGCGTTCCTTCTCGGTAGTCTGTTCCTTGATAAATATCACTTTGCATGCTGCCACTTGATGGCTCTCTATGTTGACGGCTCTAAACACGGTCGAGAAGGTACCTCCACCGATTTGTTGAATGAGTTCATAACCTGCAATCATGTCACTTGTGAACCTGACCCAATAAGAGAGAGAACGTACCTGAGATTTTAGGGTATTTCGGAGGCATGTTGATACAAGAGGTCTCTGTCAAGCGCAGAGACCAACGATATTAATATACATGATGATTAGTGGCTCAAACAAAGTTGCGCCTTCCTTTGTGACGAACGCGCAGTGACTATCAGCACGTGCTATGTGACACGATACACTTTTGGTTGAATGCTTTTGATTCTGACGAGTTGGATCAGGTTGGACAAGGAATGATACCGCAGACTATTCTAGATGGGGTCCAGGCAGTTGATTACAATATTGGCGAGGATGACGGATGCATGGGACGAGGCAACATTGATGTCATCTACTGTAACATAGCCGAGAGTTTTGCCAATTCTGCCGGTTGTAACTGACAGAACTAACCCCAATTAGTTCTTCCCCCTATACCAGCAACAAACGAGTTCTCTTGTACGGGACCACAGAAGCTAGTCTTTGAATTGCTGAAGATATTGGGCGTAATCGATTATGAATACTCGCCTACGACAAGGTAGAGCAACGGAGACGATGGAATGTGACGAAGCAAGAAAACCGACTGTCGACTGCCTGAAGTTAGATGGTGCTGGCCAAGTGCTGGCGGTGGCCAGGCTGCAGACGGCCTTTCACAGGGGACAGCAAGTCGCAAAACAGGAGGTTCAAGAAATGATTTACCGCAGGTGACAATCATATTCAAGTTGGAGAAATGCGACAATATTTTGCCTACCATGTGGCACATTGTAGCACATTTACATTGATTTGATTTTGCCACGACGTGTCATTAGGATACACGAAGACCAGACTCCTCATTCCTCCATTAATGCCACGCGTGCCGTATTATCGTGTCCATTTACTCACAGTTGAGTCACGACGACTCGAACGAACGGCAAACGCTGGCAGTCAGACTCGCCGACCAATATTCGTCCTCCGAGTGTATAAAGGCAGCTAGAAAAGTTGGAATAAAGGCATCAAATACCACTCGCCTTTTGAACCTCATCACCTGAACAGCATGCACGCTTCATTCTTTGCCGCCAGACTCGTTGTGCTTGCTGCCATTTCCTTGGTTGTTTCTGCTCAGAGTCAGTGATACTTCGAGATTCGATTATGCCAATATTTATGATACGTCTAGGTCTCCTTCCCGATGGTTGTGACCGCAATGTAACTGTTCATGCTGGAGATACATGTGACAAAATCTCCGCAGCACATAATGTTTCCACGTACGTACAATCAGGTGTTTTCCGTTCACTTTTTCATCGAATGTATGCGACAGATACCAGCTGGCGGAAGTCAACAGCAAAACCATTGACCGCGGTTGCGATAATTTGGGTATCGGAGAAGTAAGATATTTTTATGCTCGAAAAACACTTGAACTCATCGTCATAGGTTATATGCCTTGGAATCAAAGGTCATGATTGCAAGGTTACGCATGTTGTGAAGGGCGGCGAAACGTGCCATAGCATTGCCGATGCGGTTGGCATCCCGGAAAAGACGTTGCTCACGAACAACCCGAACGTAGGCTCCGACTGCAGTAGCATATATCCTGGCGAGGTGAATAGAATGTGATTTATCGGAACGATTGCTGATAAAAGGATTTCAGGTTCTCTGTACTTCGAAAAAGATCTACGTGAAGGCCACCTAATCAAATTGAGTCGATAAGCTGAAAGTGGCGAAAAGGAATTGCAGATGTTCCTAATTTTGACATTAGTACATAGTAGGCTGAGCGATATGTCAAATGCATCACATAGTATTCGGATTCAGACCTTCAAGTCTTTCGATCGATATGCAAGACTCCTTACTCGGGAACGAACACGAGTCCGCAGGGCAGAGTCACTATGGGGATGGCTCAGGGAGGGAAGGGCTCGGATGGCAAATGAGGATACCCGGGTGGGTCGTGCGGTGTATCAAAAAGCTGTAGAAAGTTTCTTCGAAAGAGAACCAAGACTTGATTGCACTGAGCAGGCCCTGAGTCGGCGAGTCGATGAGTACTCTTGGTAGCAGTGGGAAACTGACACATGACTATGGTGGATGATATAGATAGGTTACGGTTGGGCAGCAATGGACGCACTAATTTAGTTGCTTTATCGTCGTACTTCTGAAAAAAAAAACTCGATCAGTTAATAGTAAATAAAACGAAAGAAAATGATATCCCTTATCACACTGGTCTAGCAGCAAATTCGTGTGGTATGTGGTCAACATAATTGAGAGGAGGCATGTTGGTTTTCATGAAGATGATCTACACCCTAAAGATGTTTTTGTGAACAGGAAAAGCACGGAGAGTGAAAACACATGCTGAAATTGAGACTGTGGCAGAAGCCGAGAACCGCTATCTGGAAGGGGATCCCCATCAGCTACTGGTAATTCAAGTTGCTGCAGTCCCTTAAGTTGGTTGTCAAAGCAACTCTAAGCAAGGTGGGTAGTAGAACTCCGAGTCCGAGTCCGAGTCCGAGTCGGAAGATGACGTAGTGTTGCTATACGAAGTTTGCGTGTTTGTGAAGTTGGTCGATGTGAAAACGTTGTGATGCGCATTTCGTGCAATTGCAATGCGATGCATTCAAAGATCGGAAAGAAAGAAGCACATAACATATAATACTAATATGGTAATTCACATCTCTCTCTTGTCACATGTCACAGCAAGTATTGAATGCATCATGGATGGGAGGAGGCGACTCGATCGATGACTCCATTAGATTTAAATCTTGTATAGTCTACATAGCCCTATCAAGTTTTGCCAGTTCCTTCTAGTACATCTTTTTCCAGCCCTCTCCGTTGTCCACCCCCAGCATTCATCCCCGGATCACCCCAAGGCTGTCCACTTTTAAATTAGATCTACCGGGTAGGTAATGATACGACGTGTCATATTAAGCTACACGAGTAAATTTTCACCAAGTCTATTGAACACGTCAGATCAGACTCATATTCCTCCGTGAATGCCGTGCGTGCCATATATGATGGTGTCCATTTACTCACAGTCCAAGCATGCCAAGTCATGGCGACTCAAAAAAACGGCAAAGGCTGGCCGTCAGACACCGTCAGACTCGCTGACTGGTGTTCGTCCTTCAAGTGTATAAAGGCAGCTAGAAAAGTCGGCTTAAAGGCATCAGACATTACTCGCCTGTTTCTAAATCTCCTCACCTGAACAATATGCACGCTTCATTCTTCACCGCCGGACTCGTTGCGCTCGCTGCCATTGCCTCAGTTGTGTCTGCTCAGAGTCAGTAATCCTTCGAGTTTCGATGATACCCACATTTATGACAGCAAAACGTCTAGGTATCCTCCCCACCAATTGTGACCGCAATGTAACTGTTCGAGCTATGGATACATGTGACGGGATCTCCGCAGTACAGAGCGTTTCAACGTACGTACAACCAGGTGCCTTCCATTCGCTTGCTCATCGAACGTATGTCGCAGATACCAGCTGACGGCAGCCAACGAGGGAACCATTGACCCCGGTTGTGATAATTTGTTTATCGGACAAGTAAGGCATTTCGACGTTTGAAAAACACTTGAACTCATCCTCATAGATCATATGCCTTGGACTCAGCGGCCAGGATTGTGATGTTACCCATGTTATGGGGGCCGGCGACACGTGCCAAAGCGTTGCCGATGCGGCTGGCATCCCGATCAGCACTTTGCTCACAAACAACCCAAACGTGAACAGCAACTGCGATAACGTGTACACTGGCGAGGTGAGTGAAATATGAATTCATCAAAGCTCTTGCTGATAAAAAGAATTTCAGGTTCTCTGCACTGCGAGCCAGATCTATGTGAAGGCCGCCTAATCAAATTGAGTCGAATACGTATTCCTTAGAAATTGATTTGAGCAGGACCACCTGTGACTCCCACTTAACGACCGTAATTATAGTTGATAATAGATGGGATTCGCACCTGTAAGACAAGGCGGATATAAGCGATCAGAGCCTCCTCTGATATCTCTTGAATAGCGAGGGACTTTATATAGCGCTGTAGGATTAAGAGCTAAGTGCCGCCGGCATATCGGTAAACGCCGCGACGTGTTCCTGACGTCGCTTAAGGTGCCGGACTTTCGAGTTCGCTGTGCGACACGATGAGCTCGAGTATCTCGCGATGACGTGGATGGATTGATGGTGCGTTTTGCGCAAGTGAACATTAAAATACGTAAACTAGAGTAAGGCTATGTAATACTACTATTCATCCTCGTTAGACGACTCTACGAATTCAGCACTTTTGGGGGCGTCCCGAAGCTGAGCGGAGGTCACCTTTGTTCTCTTCGATGACCTTGCATTCTCCTTGTTTGTTGTGGGCGGAACCTTGCGCTTCCGAGCTACTCCAGCATCCGAACGCTTCTTTCGCAGCTTGCGAACCACCTCCCCAGCTGACCGGCGCGCATCAAGTTCAGCTGTGTGAGCCTTGACTTCCGCAGGCGTAGTGATGTGCAAGGCCCGGCTTGAAGCCCTGGGCCGGCCCAAGCCGGGCCCAAATAGGCCGGGCCCAGCCCAGGCCTAAGTCATGGCCTGAGCAGGGCTTAGGCCTGGGCTTGGATTGAGAAAAGCCTAAGCCGGCGGCCCAAGCCGCGGCTTTGGTACATCATGATGAAAGAAGAAATCTTTGGTCCTGTCATCACTGTAATGGTTTTTCATTCGCAAATGTGGCCAGATGTACTAACAACTTTCCAGGTTTATGTGTACGACGACGCGAATTATGAGCAGACTCTGGAACTCATCAACAACACCTCACCTTATGCACTGACAGGCTCTACTATGTAAGTCGCAACGTCTCTGCGATATGCGTCGACTGAGAACTTCTTTTCCAGCTGTGCCACAGAGCGCAAGGCCCTCCTGAACACCACAAACAAGCTACGCAACGCTGCCGGCAACATCTATTACAACGAGAAATGCACTGGGGCGGTCTGGGAAGCGTGTAGCGCATTCGATCTCGCGTTGAAGGTGGTGACTGTGATGTCGTGCTTGTGAGTATCAATTACGGTTCGCGTTCTGAGGCTGATTGTTCTGCGCTTCGTGCATCAGCTTCAAACAGATATCCAGAATCTTCAGGTGCCAACTCCCGGCATCTCTGAACTGGATATCACCACGCCAGACCAGACGTTTGATATCACTCTTATTCCCATTACACCACTCGAGGTCAACTGGAAACTGTCAGAGGTAGAATGTGCTTACTAATCTCAGTTGTTGGTCCAAGTTTGAGCCACTGCGTGTGGCCTGCTTCAAGCGGTCTTCCCTCAGCCCTCTAGACATTAAGTCAATTAGTGTTAGGGATCTGCACGGGTACGGGTAACCCGCGCGGGTCACGGGTACGGGTACTACTGGGGTACGGGTACGGGTCGGGATTCTAAGACCCGCGCTCTTACCCGTACCCCAGCTATACCCGTGCCTTCCATAAATGGTAGCACCTCCTGCATCAGTAATAGCGGACGCCATACTTCCCGCGTGCACGCTACAACCGGCACCACCACCAACACCGGCACCTAACGCGCCTTCCCAAGTCCACCAACTCCACGTTCACAGCGCGCGCGCCCGAAACACGTCAACAAGTGTTGACGCGATGCAAACACACGCGGACGACACGCGAAGACGAAAGGACAAGAGAATCGAGGAAGGGAGAAGGGATGGTATAGAGATGAAGGAGGAAAGAGGAACTCGAGGAGACGAGACTTTGGGCACGCTGAAAGTGAGTACTCACATTGAAGACTCTACCCCCAGCAACAACAACGACATCATACGCGTCACGTCGCCAGCGCCTATCTTTGTGCGCCCAGCACTCGCACCACCACCAGCTTTCACGCCAACGCCACCATCCACGACGCCAACGCCACCATCCACGATGCCGACGCCACCATCCTCGACCGTGCCTCCACTCCTCCTTCTTGTGCCATCCACATATGTTCGAGTCACGTCAGCATTCGCTGACGTGTGCTGGACATATGTGCTAAGCACTGGTGGTGATACCTATGGTACCCGCGGGTAAACCCTGCACGGGTGCGGGTACGGGTCTGAGCTTGTTGTACCCGCCGAAAACCCGTACCCGTCAGAGCGGGTACGGGTTTTTGCCGGGTGCGGGTGCGGGTCAGGTCCCCGACACCCCAGGGTATACCCGTGCGGATCCCTAATTAGTGTGAACAGGATAGCGGTTGGCATTTGGACTCTGCAATGGGGGTCGCAGGGGAGAATAGTGTTTGTCTAGATGAATATATCAAAAGGTATGCGGAACGTTCGCATCTCATTGACCTGGCTTGTGACATTTCTACAGATACAAGTCTATCACAGTGAACTCCTGCCGTGCTCTTTGGTCTGTCTCTGGTAGCCTCGGCAAACATATTCAAATGTACGAGTTCTTTGTTTCCTAGCTACATTGACCCGGCTCATTAATCAGATTGGCATGTACCTTGATAAATATTTTGCCGATCCCACTGCTCCTCACTCATCAAACCAACTTCTACATTGTCAACCTCGCTCATCAAACTGGCATTAACATCGATAAATCAATTACCTCCCTCCTTCATTGTACCAGTATTAACATAGATGAATCTGTTGCATCCCTCCCTCATACTACCGTTAATATTGAAGGTATGTCTCGATCAGCATTCGTGCCTTCACTAATATGTACTTGCCGAGTTCAAGATCTTACACCGATCTATGCGAATTTTTTTTTGACAAAATGGCGTGAAATGGCAGGACGCATGCGATGCGGTGTGTATTGTTTCATCTGTACCATCCGCCAAAATTTGAAGTTGTATCTGTGCCCACGTATTTTCTACCTACAGCCCCCAGTATAAGTGGCCTCTATGGAGTCGACAATTTCGATGTCAATGGCAATTTTCATTCAATCAACAGGATCAACTGGGACGACCCATCCCTATACACGATGCAGCTTACTAGGGACGAAATCGAAGCTCTTACCCACGACATACCAGCCACGAACATTCAAACAGATATCCCAACCCTTCCAGAGCTCCCCCCTGCTCGCACACCGTCACCTCAACATTTTGGAACTTCAAGTCATGATGATGGCTCATGGAGTCCTACCGAAAGAGAGGTGCCGGACACGAGTGGAGAGATGCTGAAGTCACTCCGTGAGGCAAACATGTCCTCCTGGGCAGCGCGGAACCCAACACGAGCAATTATCCGCCCTCGGACGCCACCACCTCAACTAACAGATGCACAAAAGGCATCTCGAAAGATTAAGAGGGATCAGAAGATTGAGAGAACGAAACGCTTACATGATGCAGTTGCTGGATATCTGGACACACAGAAGACACAGATTGAAGCACTCGCACTCGCTCATCACGTTACTCCGAAGCAAATCAATGACATCATCAGCAATCACACGCATTATCGCACCTCACGCAAGAGTCAATTGATCCACGCACTTATTCATGCCAAGGCAAAAGAGATGAATGCGGGTAAGTCGAATATTTTTTAACTCAATGGAGTCACGAAACTTATCTTGTCTCAACTAGATCGACCCACAGGCTCTCGATACTCAATGGCCGAACTCCGTGAGATGGTCATCACTGACCCCGAAACAAAAGACCTGATGAGGGAACAGAAGGAAGCTTACATTGCAGCGCTTGAGGAGCATCGTGAAAGAAAAGGTGTCAGTGTTCGGGCAAATAATCAGGCAGCTGCGCGAGATGTTGTAGCCACGACGGATAGGATCGTCAAAGAGGTAAGTTTGAATCTTAACAGGAATCAACTGAATTCATCTTTTTTCTTTGCAGCTAGATGATCTGCAAGTTCGGACCGGAGTCTATGGAACGCTATTTGTCGTCCGCGGTCACATCAACGACACCATTCAAAGCACGATGCACGGCACGGATAATTCTGAAGATTTTTGGGAGGATGTGTATGAGCACCCCATGGCTGACTTTCTCAGGCAATATGAACAATGGGCATGCACGCAGGATCAAAGTAAGTCCTTCTGATTCACATTATCTTTGTATCTTTGTTCACTGTGCTACAGATCTCAATGAACGTGACTCTTTGGAGGCCGTATGGAAGCAGGTACGGAAAATGATCCTCCGCGGGCTGGGTGAGTAATGACATTGCTTGCACTTGCTGTTTCAATCTAACATCATTTACAGTCTCAGTAACCGGCAAAAAAGATATCATGATGAACTACAGCAACTACGAAACAGCCATCGTCGAAACCTATGGGGTACGCCTTGTAGGATGGCCCCAGGGTGTTAACTTCACCAGCCCTTCAAATATCGGCACCGTGGGTGACATTCGTAGACTTCGGGATGCACTCAAGGCTCGAATGTGCTACTGGACCACTCTATCGCCTGCGTAGTGATGTTCTGGCCCGGCTTGGGCTCAAAGCCCCGGCTTAGGCTCGGCCTGGGGGGGGGCTTAGGCTCACCAGATTTTAAGCCTGAGCCGTGAGCCCAAGCCGGCCCAAAGCCGGGGCTTAAGCCCATGCAAGCCGTGGCCCACATGTTGAATCAATGTCCAAGCTCCACCATGCTGTTCCCAACACCACGAACACCACGCGCAAACGCCCAGCACACGTCAGCAACTGCTGACGTGGCTCAGACGAATACGGACGATGGACGAGAGCAGGATAAGGGAAGACAAGGAGGAGAACGAGAACGAGAGAGAGGACTCAGAGGAGATGTACAGATACAAGTCTATCACAGTGAACTCCTGCCGTGCTCTTTGGTCTGTCTCTGGTAGCCTCGGCAAACATATTCAAATGTACGAGTTCTTTGTTTCCTAGCTACATTGACCCGGCTCATTAATCAGATTGGCATGTACCTTGATAAATATTTGCCCATCAATGAATTTTGATGCCAGAACATATCTCGATCATCGCCAGCTGTCGATATCTGATGGTAGGTTGTCTCTTACTCTTTCCCGCCGAACTATGGTAAGCACGATTCTTCTCATTGAATCTTCCTGTCTAACTTATGTATTCAAAGGGACATTCGACTCGGGGGAGATCTCGTAGCTCATCATCCAGGCAGCATGTGGCTACACAACATTGGCTTTCCAAGCCAGGGTAGGTCAATCTGTTCGAGTCGCTGAAAAATCTGCTCACAACGCTGCGCAGAGTTCGAGAAGCCCAAAACGCCAAAGCTCGTGCTCGAGTAGCTCTGTGAGTTCGTCCCTCATGCAATTCTATTGTGCATGCTCACGTGTTTTTTTTTAGCAATAGGGCAAGGTAGGACTCGTTTATGTACCTCGGGTGTCAGTCACTCAATAGATCCACAGGAAGAATAAAAAACTCGCTGAAGAGCAAAAGGCACCTGTCACATCATCGCTACTTGATGATGGCTGCGAAGACCCACAGTCAGTGTGTGAAGAACTGTCCCGCAATGACAGTTGGGACGCCCGCGATGACAGTTGGGACGCCAACGATGATTCAGTGCTCACGATGGAAAACGATCTGCCCTGCACCTGCAACCCTCAAACGCTGGATAACATTGAGATTCAGGTCCGGATGTGGCGAATGGAATGGTTATTATCAGCAGAAGACACGTGGGGTGAAGCATATGAGGAAGCGCTCGCGCATGCTGAGGCGAAGGGGGGACGTGAGGCTAATATTTTCTTGGATCAATGTGCGCAGCATGTTTCAGAGGGGAGGATGATTTTGGATAGTATCCGGGAGGTTGTACACACCAACTGCCCTTATTGCAGGCAGCGCCTCAAGTACGACAGCATTCTATTGTACGATTTGCTCGTCTCCCTGATGTCAGAGATAAAATTCATCGAGGTTAAACTAGATACATCGATACTGTAGACTGATTATAGTATTCAATTCATCACCACTGGCAGGATCAACATGCGCACTTGACTTTGATAAGTTTTAATATCATTATACACCATCCACTATAGCGAACGCATGGCGAACATAGTATGAGCACATATTACAGTGACCTATCTCCGTATAATACGAGGGAACGGACATGCATAATATCCCGTATGATATGGGCCAGCGGACCATGGGCCCATGATAAAAATATCCTCGACTATGACAGATGGGCCGGGAGGGAAATTATTCCTGATGGAGGCGGGTGGGCCCATGCAGGGAATATATAGAGTAGATGAGTGGGCCGATGTATATGAATATTAGGTAGACGGGTGGGCCGAGGTAGTTGGATATTATGCAGATGGGTGTATTAAGGTAGATGTGTATGAGATAGATGGGTAGGTACTTGTTATCACATTCACGGGTGGGCCCAGACACATATTAAATTAGACGGGTGGGCCGAGGGTATTATAAAATATTGTATTAGACGGGTAGGCCCAGACGCATATTAATTAGACGGGTGGGCCGAGGGTGTTGTATGGGATGTTGTATTAGATGGGTGGGCCCATGTGTATCATAATTGTAGACATGATGGAGCTGAGGTAGTTGTACATCAACCAAATCAGAGGAGGTAATAAATCAAAGTTACCGAGTTCCCGGAGCAGCAGGTGATCTCCTGACATGGCCTTTGATGGTGGACAGGTTGTCTTGCAGAATTTGGAATCCGGGGTGCAAAGCTTGTGTTGCCCTATGAGACGCCAAGTTCCGACCACCCAAATTTGGGTCAACTGTACCGACTTCTGAGTTCCAGGACCCGGGAGTCGACAAATGAATATCTGATAACCAGCACACTTCCAATCAGGTAGTATTTCATTGAGCAATGGATCATCCAAGGGGTCCCTTATCGGACTCGGTAGTCAATATAGGCAAATGATAATGAAAACATGAAAGTTGTTATTATGCTATTTTTCAAACCCGAGACCCTGAAACCCATTGTTCAACATGTCCATTTTTCACTCACTGCACAAATCACCGAGTTTCGAGTGCCGAAACCCAAAACTCGAAACCCGGTGTGCAACACGTCGATTGTTCATTTACATTACACAGATCATCGAGTTCTGAGTGTTGAGTGCCGAAACCCGAAAATATGTATGGAACATGTCCATTTCTTACTCATTGCACATATCACCGAGTTTCGAGTGCCGAAACCCAAAACCCAGTGTGCATCATGTCCATTGTTCAATTATATTACACAAGTCATTGAGTTCCGAGTTCCGAGGGCCGAAATCCGAACCCCGGACCCCGAAAATATGTGCGCAACATGTCCATTTTTCACTCACTGCACAAATCACCGAGTTTCAAGTGCCAAAGCATGAAACTTGAAACCCAGTGTGCAACATGTTGATTTTTCATTTATATCACACAAATAACCAAGTGCCAAGTGCCAAGTGCCAAGTGCCGAAACCCGAAGCCCGAGACCCGAAAATATGTACACAACATGTCCATTTTTCACTCACTGCACAAATCACCGAGTTTCGAGTGCCAAAGCATGAAACTTGAAACCCAGTGTGCAACATGTTGATTTTTCATTTATATCACACAAATCATCGAGTTCCGAGTGCCGAGGGCCAAGACCCGAACCCCGAACCCCGAAAATATGTATGCAACATGTCCATTTTTCACTTGTTGCACACATCACTGAGTTTTGAGTGCCAAAACCTGAAACTTGAAACCCGGCATGCAACATGTTGATTTTTCATTTATATTACACAGATCATCGAGGTCCGAGTGCCGAGGGCCGAAACCCGAAGCCCGAGACCCGAAAATATGTACACAACATGTCCATTTTTCACTCATTGCACAAATCACCGAGTTTTGAGTGCCGAAACCCAAAACTCGAAACCCAGCATGCAACATGTCCATTTTTCATTTACATTCCACAAATCATCGAGTTGCGGGTGCCGAGGGCCGAGACCCGAACCCCGAACCCCGAAAATATGTGCGCAACATGTCCATTTTTCACTTGTTGCACAAATCACCGAGTTTTGAGTGCCAAAACCTGAAACTCGAAACCCGGTGTGCAACATGTCCATTTTTCATTTATATTACACAAATCATCGAGTTCCGAGTGCCGAGGGCCGAGACCCGAAGCCCGAGACCCGAAAATATGTATGCAACATTTCCATTTTTCACTTGTTGCACAAATCACTGAGTTTCAAGTGCCGAAACCCAAAACTCAAAACCGGGTGTGCAACATGTCCATTTTTCAATTATATTACACAAGTCATTGAGTTCCGAGGGCCGAGGGCCGAAACCCGAACCCCGAACCCCGAAAATATGTGCACAACATGTCCATTTTTTGCTCACTGCACACAGTCCACAATTTCGGGGTTTGGGGGTTTTAAATCAACCTTTCATATATCCATACACATTTTACCAACCCCCGAACCCCGAAATTGTGGACTGCTGGGTTTCGGGGTTCGGGGGTTTGGGAACTCGGAACTCGGTATGTAAGACAACAAAAATATCTTTCGGGGTTCGGGGGTTAGTGAAATGTTTATAGATATATGTAGGTTAATTCAAACATGTCTGAAAATTTTCATTCGTCTCAAATGTTAAATCCTGAGTTCCGGGCTTCGGGACTCGGCACCCGGCACCGGCACTCGGGGTTCGGGGTTCGGCACTGAAAATTTGACATTCAGGTGTTCGGGTTTCGGGTGATATCTAAATCAACAGCTTCGAGTTCTGCCAAAGCGTGAAACTTAAAACCCAGTGTGCAACATGTTGATTTTTCATTTATATCACACAAATCATCGAGTTCCGAGTGCCGAGGGCTGAGACCCGAAGCCCGAGACCCGAAAATATGTACACAACATGTCCATTTTTCACTCACTGCACAAATCACCGAGTTTCGAGTGCCAAAGCATGAAACTTGAAACCCAGTGTGCAACATGTTGATTTTTCATTTATATCACACAAATAACCAAGTGCCAAGTGCCAAGTGCCGAAACCCGAAGCCCGAGACCCGAAAATATGTATATAACATTTCCATTTTTCACTTGTTGCACAAATCACTGAGTTTCAAGTGCCGAAACCCAAAACTCGAAACCTGGTGTGCAACATGTTCATTGTTCATTTACATTACACAGATCATCGAGTTCCGAGTTCCGAGGGCCGAAACCCGAAGCCCGAAACCCAAAATCATGTACACAACATGTCCATTTTTCACTCATTGCACAAATCACCAAGTGTTGAGTGTCGAAACCTGAAACCCGGTACTTCAAATGGACACAAATTGTATTTGTATGTATTATCCATTGGTGTAGGGTTCAAATAACTTGGGAATTGTATTTGTCAGCACTCGGTACTCGGTACTCGATGATCGGTGGTCAGTGGTCGGTACTCGAGACTCGGTAGTCAATATAGGCAAATGATAATGAAAAATGACAGTTGTAGTCCACATCAAGGTGAGTGTCTTGGTAGTCTTTCCTTGTCATTCGGCAAAACATCAGCAATAATGAAAAAATGAAAGTTGTTATTATGCTTAACTTCCTTACCGAAGGTTGTAGTCCAAGTCCAGGTGAGTGTAGTGATAGTCTTTTCTTGTCAATTGGTTATCTTGTTACTCATTATGCAGTACTCGGTACATGGTAATTGGTACTCAGTATTTGGTTTTGATACTCGGTACCCGGGAATCAGTAGTCAGCTTAATGAAGGTTGTAGTCTGAGTCTAGGTGAGTTTATTTGTAGTCTTTTCTTGTCCATTGGTTACCAGGTGACCGAGATATAAGCTAAAGAAATCCGAAACATCAATAATGACAAATGAAATACATGTGTGCAGTAAGTGAGTCTAAAGATAAAAGAATGAATATTAATAGTGAGACTTGCACATTATGTCGAGATATCCAACATAACAAGCCTGTGATGTGATCAGAGACCTGGAATAACACCCATATACATCCATTATAATAGCTTAAAAGCTTAGAAAGATTCATGAAGGATTGATGTAATGATAGGCAAAATGACATATGTGTGGAGAGTGACAATAGACATCTTTTATACAAAGTCACATTTATATATGATTCAGGCTGAAAATATCATTACAAATATGTAGGATAGATCGTAAACTACCCAAGGAACCCATACTGCCTACTGCCCTGAGGGTAGGGGGTGGGTAGAAGGGATATAGTGAAAATATGAGTTGACCCAGCATTAAAGTCCTACCACTGCTCAACTAACCATTTTCGATGCTTTGGGTCTTTGAAGTTTCCCACACTCAATTTCTTACCCATTTCACTTCCTCAGTACTCAATTCTTGGTTGATTTGTCTGTAAATTTATGTCTATGATACTTAAGATATTTGAAATGTACCCCAGGTTTCTGATTATGAAGATTCAATGTTTTGAAGGCATGGGCCCCTTATCAGGTGAAATGGCAAGTATACACACTAGCTCACAAACTCCAGCCTATTGTGAGCTGATCTTGGTCATAAGAAGCAAGAATATAAGCTATGCTCATTATATATTAAAAGGTTGGATCATGGATGCAAGGGCAAGATACTGAAAATCGTGAAAAAATGTCACAAGTGCAATTGTCTATGCTTTGTTCCTGGAAAAGGATCCTGTGTGTCCTGGGCTGGTTATATGATATATCTACTCCGAATATGCTCAGGAATAGACTCCCTACAGTCCTTGAGGTCCAGTCCTACAGGGAAAAAACCCCAGCAGGTGAACCACCAGAAGAGGGGGAGGTACACTATACAATAAAGGATTACCCTATGGTCCTGAGCTCCTGATACATTGTTTCTATTGTTGAATAGATGATTGAGATATAATTTCAAAGTCTATTCACCTAGAAATGAACACATAGGAACATATTTTGTATTTTTATGTATATATGCAATATCCATTTAAGCACCAAGTCTCAACTACCGATTACCAAGTCCTGACACTTGATAGTTGATAGTCAGTATTCGAGCTCCGAGTGCCAATATTGCCTACCAATATCTCAGTCAAATGATAACCAAACCAAGACCCAAGTTCCAAACCTGACTACTGAATAGCAAGTATCAGTACTTGGGACTCAGGACTATTGGCTGGAGTACCCAACTATTGATTCACAGGTACCGAGAATTAGAACCAAGTACTGAGTACCTGACTACTGATTCTCGGGTACCAAGTATCAGAACTGAGTACCGAGTACCTGACTACTGATTCTCGGGTATTGAGTATCAGAACCAAATACCAAGTACTGATTCCCTTGTACCGAGTACCGAGGAAAGAGATAACCAATTGACAAGAAAAAACTACCAATACACTCACCTTGGCTCGGACTACAATTTTTGTTCAGGAACTTAAACATAATAATAACTTTCATTTTTCATTATTGCTGATGTTTCAGATTTCTTTAGCTTATATCTCGGTTAAATGATAACTGATGGACAAGAAAAGACTACCAATACACTCCCCTAGACTCGGACTACAACCTTCGGTAAGGAAGTTAAGCGTAATAACAACTTTCATTTTTCATTACCATTTGCCTATATTGACTACCGACCAGTGGCTGAGTGCCGAAGCTTGAAACTTGAAATCGGTGGAAAATGAAATCTCGCAACAATGTACACATGAACATGTTTCATTTCCATAAACAATTCCCCGAGTGTCATGTACCGAGCCCTGAAACCCAAAGCCTGAAGCCCGGACTGTGTTGTCAGGTTAGTACAAGACACTCGGTGAATTGTCAAAGGAAATGAAACATTTTCATGTGTACATTGTCGCTATATTTTGTTTTCCACTGATTTCAAGTTCCAAGCTTCAGCACTCAGCATCCGGCACTCGGAACTCGGAACTCGGCACTCGGAACTCGGCACTCGGAACTCAGAACTCAGTGAAATGTCTAAGGAAATAGAAATTTCACAATTCCCTGAGTTAGTACAAGACACTCAGTGAATTGTCAAAGGAAATAAAACATTTTCATGTGTACATTGTTGCAAGATTTCGTTTTCCACTGATTTCAAGTTTTGAGCTTCAGCACTCGGCACTCGGAGCTCGGCGCTCGGAACTCGGAATTCGGCGCCCGGAACTCGGAACTCAGTGAAATGTCCAAGAAAATAGAAATTTCACAATTCCCCGAGTGTCGTGTACCGAGCCCTGAAGCCTGAAGCCCAGACTGTGTTGTCAGGTTAGTACAAGACACTCGGTGAATTGTCAAAGGAAATGAAACATCTTCATGTGTACATTGTTGCGAGATTTCATTTTCCACTGATTTCAAGTTTCAAGCTTCAGCACTAACCCGGAACTCGGGACTCGATTTTGAGATGAAAGACATTTTTCAAACATGTTTGAATCAACCTTTCGTGTATCCATAAACATTTTACCAACTCCCGAACCCCGAAATTGTGGACTGCCGGGTCTCGGGGGTCGGGGGTTGGTGCTCGGGACTTGGGAATTTGGGGAGATCAATAAAATTTGATCTACAATAAATTTGATTTACAAACAAATTGATTTACAAACTTTTGAAAGATATGTCGTCTCACATATCGAGTCCCGAGTTCCGGGACCCCCAAAACCTGAAACCTGAGACCTGGCAGTCCACAATTTCGGGGTTCGGGGGTGATCTACAATAAATTTGATTTACAAACAAATTGATTTACAAACTTTTGAAAGATATCTGTGTCGTCTCACATATTGAGTCCCGAGTTCCGGGACCCCCGAACCCCGAAATTGTGGACTGCCGGGTCTCGGGGGTCGGGGGTCGGCGCTCGGGACTTGGGAAATTTGGGGAGATCAATAAAATTTGATCTACAATAAATTTGATTTACAAACTTTTGAAAGATATCTGTGTTGTCTCACATATCAAGTCCCGAGTTCCGGGACCCCCAAACCCCGAAACCCGAGACCCGGCAGTCCACAATTTTGGGGTTCGGGGGTGGTAAAATGTCTATGGATATACAAAAGGTTGATTCAAACATGTTTGAAAGATGTCTTACCCGGAACTCGGGACTCAATTTTTGAGATGAAAGACATCTTTCAAACATGTTTGAATCAACCTTTCATATATCCATAAACATTTTACCAACCCCTGAACCCCGAAATTGTGGACTGCCGGGTCCTGGGTTTTGGGGTTCGGGGGTCCCGGAACTCGGAACTCGGTATGTGAGACAACAAAAATATATTTCAAACACAGGTAAGTCAATGTGTTTGTCAATCAACTTGATTGTAAATTATATTTTATTGATCTCCCCAAATCTCCCAAGTTCCGAGTTCCGAGTTCCGAGTTCCGAGCTCCGGGACCCCCAAACCCTGAAACCCGACACCCGCCAGTCCACAATTTCGGGGTTCGGGAGTTGGTAAAATGTGTATGGATAGATGAAAGGTTAATCTAAACATTTTTGAAAGATGTCCCATATGAAATGTCAAGTCCCAAGTTTCGATTTCCAGGTTTCTGGAGTGCCGAGTCCCGAAGCCTGAAGTCCCGAAACCCAGAGTTCAAAACTCGGGACTTAACATTTCATATGGGACATCTTTCAAAAATGTTTAAATCAACCTTTCATCTATCCATACACATTTTACCAACTCCCGAACCCCGAAATTGTGGACTGTCGGGTTTGGGGGTTCGGGTTTGGGGGTTTGGGGGTCCCAGAGCTCGGAACTCGGAACTTGGGAAATTAATAAAATATAATTTACAATCAAGTTGATTGACAAACACATTGACTTACCTGTGTTTGAAATATATTTTTGTTGTCTCACATACCGAGTTCCGGGACCCCCGAACCCCGAACCCCGAGACCCGGCAGTCCACAATTTCGGGGTTCGGGGGTTGGTAAATCTCGGTTTGGGGTTTTGCACTGAAAATTTGACATTTATACGTATCTAGGCTCACCCATATATGTACCCATCTATTGTCATATCCCGCATTCCGGACCAACATCTGACGACGTTCCCACGCCTCATCCGGACCTCCGGACCTCCTGTCCATGTCTCCAGACCCAATCCTCTATCCGTCCGGATCCCTGTACTCCTGCATCTGATATCCGGACGCCAGATCTGATATCCACATCTCCGGATCTCCGGATCCGACCTATCTGTCATGTCCGAACCCAAACCTTAAATCAGCGCCCATCCCCTTATGGTAATCACCTGTCTCCGGACTTCCGAACATCCGGACCCGACCCACGTCTATCTTCCTTGCGTTCCGGACCCAGACCTATCACGCATTCATCTCCGGACATCCGGATCCGACCCGCGTCTATCTTCCGTGCCTTATCCCTTTGTATGTTCCTTCTTGAGTTAGACTTCCTCATTTTCCGTACCTCATTTCATCTCCGAGTTCATTTCCTATGATCCGTCTTATTTTCTAATACATTTCCACATGCTCGTACATAGCCTTACCCCTCTGCTTACTGATCTGCACAGACTTGCCTCTAGTATATAAACCCCAGTAGATACTCCTGTATTTCCTCAGTCTGAATATCATACACATATTAGTCCTTGCACTAGTCTTCACACTAAGTCCTCGTAACAGTTCTATTCCTCCGACTTAGTAATCATCCATCTCAGGCCTAGGGAGAAATTCCCTAGGCCGGAGCTCCGCTTCTCCGATCCTCCGCTCATCCGCTCATCCACTCATCCGATCCTCCATTCCTCCGAGTTTCCGGAAGTTCCTCCGGAACTTTCCCGCGGTCCTCCGGACCTATCCTGCTTCGGACTTTGTCCTTGCAGCCGTTCCTCTGTTTCCTTCTACTCAGGACTCGTCCTGAGTAGCCATTATACATATCCCTGTCAGGACGAAACTCCATCGTAATTTCCGGAAGTTCCTCCGGAACTTTCCCGCACTCATCCGGAAGTTTCTCGCACTCGTCCGGAAAGTCCTTCCGAAGTTTCCCACGCTTCTCCGGAAGTCCTTCGGACTTCACTGGACTTTCTCCGGACTTCATTCTGAAGTTAAGGGCACATACTCGGGTAAGGGGCGCAGCGCACGAGCTGAAGCCAAGCCCCTTGGAATCAGTCCTACCCTTTGTGCATGGTCTTAACATCTATGTACAATTCCCCCACGTCAGCCCACCCATCTATGTATTATCCCCCACGTCGGCCCACCTGTCTATGTAATACATCCTATGTTAGCCCACCCGTCTATATAATTATACCCCACCTCAGCCCACCTGTCTATGTAATAAATATTTTATCACACCCTCGGCCCACCCGTCTATTTGATATCCCTTTCGTCGGCCCACCCATATATGTAATACTTTTTATGTCGGCCCACCTGTATATGTAATACACCCCGTGTCAGCCCACCCATCTATGTAATATTCCCCTACCTCGGCCCACCCATATATGTAATACACCCCCGTCGGCCCGCCCGTCTATATAACAATATTTGCCTTACATCTCTCTTCAGCCCAGCTGTCTATAATATCCTACTCTACATATTACCCTGATGGGCCCACCCATCTCCATGAATGATCATATTCCCCCGGCCCATCCGTCAACATCAAGGATATATATATCATTGGCATACATGGGCCCACCCGTCTCCATTGGAAATAATATGTGTCCCGGCCCATCCGTCATCATCGAGAATATACACAACATGGGCCCATAATCCGCTGGCCCGTCTCATACGGGATATTATGTAGGTCGGGTGGCCCGTATAATACGGAATTTGTCACTGAAGGGGCTCGTATGAGCATAGTGAACCTATAACGAACCATAGCATACATGTAGCGAACATAGGTGTAATGATGCTTGGGCTTGTGAATGCAATGCTGTTGGAAAATATTGAACAAGGCGAAATGTTTATTTGACAGAGGCAAGTATGTACGCTCAACATGAAGCTGAAAAAATGTTGTGGTGCTTCGTGAAACGTTTATGACCACTTACAACTAGCGAACATATATCGAACATTGGTGTGCGGAGGCTCGGGCCCGTGAACACAACACTATCAGAAAATATTGAAAAAAGTGAAATATTTATTAGGCAGAGGCAGACATACATACTTGACCCGAAGCTGAAATAATGTTGTGGTGGTTGTGTGGAATGTTTATGACTACGGCGGGACTGTAAGTAGTTTCGATGCGTGATGCAATTGTGCTAGTGACACTGACCAACATATGCTGATATTCTGTGCATGCTGCACTGCTACACTATTTAGTGAATATATATTCTGACAAATGCTGCATTAATGGCGCTGGTAGTACATCTAACACTTAGTCACCGTTGCAGGATCGTAGAATTAATTCCTAGATCATTGTATACTAGGTTGTATGAACTTGAACTCGCTGGTAGTTACCAGTACTAAGCTTGAGGCACATCACATGGCCACACAACACAAACGCCAGTAAAATACATTGCGCAATTTCATTTTTTCAAACCAATACATGTACGGTACGCAATCAAAACTAAGTAACAACTATGTAGCAATTGTTAGAGTTGGCTCATTGTCTCCGTCAAGTCCTCAAGCTGCGACCACAGATCATGCGAGTCTGAACTCGCAGATGAGTCTACAGGTGAAGGAATGTTGGGTGAGGACTCTGGAGGGGATGGCCAGAAAGGACCACCTGGCAGTGGAACTGCCCGGACTCTGCCTTCGTCATATTTGACCGTGTATGCAGTCAATGCTTGCTGAAATGATGGGTACCCTTTCTGAACATTACCACTGACGAAATTTGTTCGTTCAGCGACGTCAGCCCTAACCACAACATCAACAATTATTCAACACACGCCAACAGGTACTCGGCTTACCAGCGGTAGAACACACCAACTTCCTGCCCGACTGTTATCGCCCAGAATCCCTCAGGTACCTCATCAGCTCGTGGAGGACGGATATCGCTAGGTTTTAGAACTGCTGTGACTTGGCAGGGTGTCTGGGTGACCGTTTGCAAAGCCTGAGGCTGGGGGTGGGGTGGGGTAGACATGCGAGGTGGGGTAGAAGGAGGAATGGGCACTGTTTTTTTGGGGAAAGAACGAGTGCTGGAACATCTGGATTGCGGGAGCGATGATCTTGACAGTGTGATAGACTCTTCAGTTGTCTTGCGGCTCCAAGTGACGGTGTCAAACGACGACTCTGTTATTGAGTGTGAACATGTTAGTTTTGAATGAGGACAACACTCACCTGATAGTATCATCTCCTGCAGCAAAGTGCGCAAATCCTGGATATGATCACCCTGGGTAGGGTGGCTACTAGATGATGTCGACATCGTAGGAGTGATGTCGTGAATTCGGACTTGGTCGGAGTGCTACAGATAATCAGTCACGTGAAGAATAGATAGGACCTGACCTACAGTACTAGTAGCACAAATGTTTGAATGGCACGGAATGGTAGAGTACACCAGCGAGTCCGCACAAACCTCTCTCTGCGATCCATTCGGCACATTGGGGCATCGAGGGACAAGAATGGATTGCCAGTCAATTGCGTATCCAAGGTGCTCAAACACACACAGCTGGTTCAGCAAGTGGCAAGTTCCAACAAGCGGCGGCAAGCACGTCTACAAGGTATTTAATGTTAATTCAAATACTTAAAAAAAACCCTCACCTCTTGTAAAGCTATGAGTTTGGAAGAGCGTCGCGCTCTCGAAGCGCTAAAAGAGGACACCAATACCATAGAGGACTGCCAGGAAGACTTCGAAGATATGAGCTTTGGCGATATCTGGAATGGGACCGAGTCACTCGCCATCAGTCACGCTGGTGGCGAGTTCACTGACCTTGCAAGAGAGGTTTTAGGAGACTTTTGGAAAATGTGAGTGTTGGTGAGTATTTACCGTAAATGTGACGTACCTTTGTGAGCAGCAACAATCGTGTACAACGCGTGGATAAACGCACCCGTCGTGATCGCGTCCTCCGCAGGAACAATGCGTTTGCTGAGCAGATGGTTGTGATGACCGACGCGTACCTTGTGTGGAGTCTGACCAAATGTGAGGACGCCTTCAGAGGTTTTTTTGAGAGATTGGAGAAGGAAGGGTTGGGGAGTGACTCTAACTGTGGCCAATGGTCAATCAGCGTGATAGACGTGTTCTGTAAGTGATCCGATCTGTTGTTGTTTGCTTACGATTTGATGATGGCATGTCCGGCTCATTGTAGACGCTGAGAAAGTCAGTCTTCGAATCTTGTCAACAGACGCCACCATCAGCTCTGCGCTGGTCCGTCAAGGCGTAATGCCGTGTTCTCCTATATCGCCAACCGTGGGCATCACCACCGAAGCACTCGACTTATATCGTGTAGCACATCTCAGGAGTCCTCAATTGTCAATTCAAGTGTTCGTAAAAACTGTTTGTGACTTACATGGTGTATGTCGTTTTAGTTGTTTTGATATTCTGATATCTTATCATGCGCAGGTTGCATTCCACAGACACTTATCTCGTCAGTTCTCTATTGCATTCGACTTATATCTTCAAGTTCAACGTTCCGTGGCAGCCATGGTAGCTGAGTCATTACAACGTGACTCACCCGATTTTCGCCTGAAACACGCCTGCCCCGCATGCACATACATACTAATGGATGAACCCAAGTTGACTTTTAGCTTGCTTTACGCCATGGACGGCAACGACTCTTTAAAAAGAGTCATTCGAAGATCTCTAGATACTGACGACTCTCTCGGCGCATCTTCAGAGCTTCCAACTGGACAGCAACTCACAAGCAACCGCTATCTATCTCGCACTTATGTAGATCAGTTCGCGCGGGACTCTGCTACTGCGGATGATGAGGTACGAGGCACTTTGATTTGGGTTGGTCACGGCTAATACTAACTATTAGGTTATACATGCCGAGAACTCGTGTGAAGGACGCTGGAAGAATATGGACGATACAAAGACGAAGAAAGCATGGGGTATTTACGATGAGACGGGCATTTTTGTGGCCGTGTGCCGACATGGATTCACTCTGCTCATTGCAGATATGATACAGAGTGGCGAGCTGTAAGTTTTTTTGGGTACGTTGTTAATAAATTCACAATTGTTTTACAGTGCAAAGTATCCGTTGGCCGTTGTTTCGAAGTTGCTGGAGGTATTTGGAAGCAATTTGGGTGGCGGGTATGACATCGGTTGTCAATTCAGGACCACGCTCGATAATAGTTCTATTGGACCCCTTGCACAGTCTCTGCGTCACACTTGCCTTGTCGGCGCCTTCCACGGACATGCGCACAGGCGATTGTGCCAACTTTTCTCGCTTACTACTTACATCAAAGGTTTGGGACTCGAGGACCTGGAGGTATGTGAACAAACGTTCTCGAAGTCCAATTCATTGGCGTCCGCACTACGTTATGCCAGCATATTCCATCGACAACAAGCCATCGACACATATTTCGAACACAACGATGACTTCGAAGTGTATGCCAATCTATGTAAGCTGTCTCATTGTAAAATGTGATCTGTGCTGACATAATCCTTTTCAGCCGATTTTTTATACAACAACTACAGGCAAGCGCTCGACATACTGAATGATGGTAGCACGACCCTACCAAACCTTATGCGGGATCTCAAAGTCGCAGACGAGACTGTGTTCGAGCGCTGGCTGGAGGAAGAGAAGGTATATCTACAAGGTCTGACGCAAGAACCTGCGGACGAAACGTTGCAGATGGAATACTGGAAAACGCTGGCAAATCTTGCTGCGAGCAAGTAAGTTCAGTTCTTGAGGTATATGCCTCGCGCTCACTAACACAAATTGTACAGGAAGGCTCTGGATGCTGCAATGACAGCGTTCCAGGACTCATCTCACCTCGAGGGTGCATCATACGATGGGCAGGTAAAAAATACCCGCAAAGCCGAGAGTGCACGACGGCACGCTCTTGAGGATTACGACAGGCACCTGAAACTCGCTCAAGTACTCGAGTGTAAGCTGGAGGTCGAGAAACGCTGGGTGGCAGAAGACGCGCAGTGGCAGAAGGTTGGAAGACTCGTGGCAAACCGGAAATACCAGCGTGCTCTGGATCGTCTCGAGGGATTGATTGTTGCCCGCATATTTGAGTTGACAAAGATGAACCGAGCGGGTACAGGTGAGTTTTTAATAGCTATATCTTACTTGTGCGTGCTAATTCCAATACCATGTAAGGGTATAAACTACGGAAGCATATCGCTAAAGCACTCCAGGCTCGTTCCATCGCCATTAGATCTGCACTTACCACGTACAACTCTATCGCCAGCTCGATGTACCCTGCCCGCAAAACCCTAAAGTGGGAAGAGGTCGTCGAATATGCGTTTCTCGCTGATTTTGACCTCTTGCGCGACACACGTGCAGACATCTCTCAACGGCCTTGGGCATCGGCTGCTGCTCGCAGAGCGATGGATCTCTATTTCAAGATGTGTCGGGCGTGGGAGGAAATTCAGCGCTTGAATGTGGAGGTACGGCGCCTAGTGACGTACATTCAAGACGAAGACAAATATCTGCGGGCGTGCGAGGATCAGTTGAAGTCTGTCAGTCCAACTCTCGCCAACCAAATCGCTATACATCGCAATGTTCGAGGACGGTTTAATTCGCGTCACCTGAAGCGGCTCTATGACATTTCGAACCTTCCTGGCTTCAGCGGGACCATAGCCCCAGGTATGAGCACTAATACAGGTCTTGGAGAAAGCTCCAGTACACCCAACGCGCAGGTCCCATCACAACTACTGGCAGGGCACCCACCTTTTAATGATAGATGATCTGCAGTGGTGCCGGATACTCCAGATGACTTGGATGAGGAGGAACAGGAAGAGGAGGTGGAAGAGGAGGCATCGAGAAGCCTGCAGGATGTCCTCCGTGTCGCCGATGATTTCTCGCGTCTGGAACTTCATGACCACGCTGATGAAGAGTAGTATAGCATAGTTAACACATTGTATGGACAAATATGACTGATTTACGTATTTTAATGTTCACTTGCGCAAAACGCGCCATCAATCCATCCACGTCATCGCGAGATACTCGAGCTCATCGTGTCGCACAGCGAACTCGAAAGTCCGGCACCTTAAGCGACGTCAGGAACACGTCGCGGCGTTTACCGATATGCCGGCGGCACTTAGCTCTTAATCCTACAGCGCTATATAAAGTCCCTCGCTATTCAAGAGATATCAGAGGAGGCTCTGATCGCTTATATCCGCCTTGTCTTACAGGTGCGAATCCCATCTATTATCAACTATAATTACGGTCGTTAAGTGGGAGTCACAGGTGAGCAGGACGGCAATAGAATGGCGTATAAACTGGTTCTCTGAAAGTAAGGGAGAGACAATACGTACCCTTCAGTCATGTACACTGTATGTCCCCAGGACAGATAAGTGCGTACTGAGCTCCCTAGGTCAATCTCAACATGTCTCCGTGAGAGTAAGTAGCACTGGGGCACACATAGACCACTTACTCAGCGTGTAGCCCTTCGTGTGCTTCTATAAGCACCTCCAAATACTGTGGATATTTGCTAGCCACGTTTAATTGATGGATGAATCGAAGGAGCGGGAGGAAGGGATATACATGGTGAAGGTAAGTTAGAACAAAGCAGGAGAATGCATGTGGGGCGACCCACAGAAATGTTATGCGCCTCCGCACATCCAGAACGGGGACACCCATCTGTCTTCAAGATAATACTAATCAAAAACAAGGATGATCAGTTAGGCACCTATGCCCATAACCACAAACGTCCCGATCATAGGTTTGGTAGCTTCAACGCGAACAAGTAAAGGTAGTATTTCCCAGTGACCAACTCGCGCTTTAAGAGGGAACTTGCGGCCAAAGAAGCGAATTCTGAATGTAGTGTGTGTATAAGAAAATAGCCTGCGAGGTTGGATGGAGGCGCCAGATATGGTTGTGATATTAACGGAATCGAGTGATTGGACGTGGGACAGTCACTATTCTCTTGCCAGGATGTCAAGAAAAACAAGAAAACGTACGCAGAAACAAACTCCTCCGATTTCCCGCACTGTTGACGGCTTCTGTAGACACCAAATGTGCTGCCTGAGGTGCAACCATCTTGCCAATACAAGAGCTCGACAGCACTGGAATACGCGAGTTTCTTTCTTCGTGTACCAGCAATCTGCGAAGACCTAGGTGTCATAGCGTTAACATCCTCATATTCCGAGCTGCTGAAATTGAGGGAAGGACCAGAACCAACTTGAAGAAGCAACTGATGGTTGGAAGGGCTGCACGTCGAGAGGCAGCGGTGGACTGGGCTGAGCTGGTGATACGCCCTCACCAAGATCCTCGGTAGTCAATGGACGCCAGTACTATCGTGGTGAAAGAGGTAGAGAGCTGCAATCCCGCGGATTTCCGTTCAGGGTGTTCAAGTTGAACTTGCTTTACAAAGAAGTTGTAGGCAAGAAGCTGAAAGTGGCGAAAAGGATTTACACGTGTTCCTAATTTTGACATTAGTATATAAGCTGAGTGATATGTCAGATGCATCACATAGTATTCGGATTCAGACCTTCAAGCTTCAAGCCTTTCGATCGACGGGCAAGACTCCTCGACATCCGAGTCCGCAGGCTATAGGAACGAGCGTCGGGAGGGAAAGACTCGGAGTCTACCGGAACTCCGACACCCGGGCCCTGAGTGGCTCATAATATTGGTTCTTTAAAACTTAAAAGAGACCAAGTCTTGAACGTTTTGAACAGGCCCTCTGGCCTTGGCAAGTCGATGGGCTCTTCGGCAGGCGAACCCAGGCGAAACACTACTGTGACAGGCGTCGGACTCGGGGACTCGGAAGTCGACTTTGTAACCAACATGGGTGAGTCGCCTACCTAATGGATCAAGCACATAATTCATGATCGATCATTGACAATTCAGCTGGAGGCTGGTCATGCCACTGGCGAATCGCGATAGGTTGTAAAATATCATGATCGCCTTGGGAGAATTTTAATACGCTAGAAGCAGGGCAGATTGCTGGTGAATCGTCATCGCATGATTGCTACTGGAGAAATCCTTGGCTTCTGCCTGCCAGGGGCAAACACATTGCCAGCCGCGCCAGTCCACCGTCATACTTTCTCTAATTCTTACTTCCAGGATATGCCCTGGTCTATACATTGTAAACAGGTGCTAACATCATTCCGCGCACATGATCTTCCGAGCTCATTCGATTAGTACAGATAGGTATCCATAAACCCCCTTATTATTTGGGCTTTCCAGCTCACTCTGGATCCTACAAGGCCGCTGGATGACTGGGATTTCATGGCTGGGGTGATGTTGAATGACAGGCCATGCTCTATTGATTTCAAGACGAGGTTTGCGGAAGTACATAATGCAGAGTTATCCTGACGTCGCATAAGAATTGACACCACAACCAGGCTCGGAGGAAACAAGGGAACGCATCGCCATTTCGTTCATACCTTCAGTCCCAAGGTCTCGCAGTATCATTGGCCTATGTTATCAGAATTGAGTTGTACATTAGATAAGAGCAGAAGCTTCTCACTTTAACAGAGGCCGATGGTTCCGCATACACCTAACTTCCTTCAAACGTGACTAGTAGTAGCCGTCCCACTCATCGACATTGACGGAGGTCTTAAATAGTTTATAGATTCCATCATAGTTGCTGGCGTGGACGGTTCGTGGACACGTTCGTTGTTATGTCGAAGACGGAATAGAATTCGTGATGCCAGAACGCTGTGAGTGACCAGCTGTAGCCTAGTGCAGTAGGTTCCAGATCAACTAGCGGTCAGAGTGCAGCCGGTGACGTACGTGTCAAGCATATTGCTATAGGCGCTCTGCAGAAAAGACGGAAAGTTAGCTAATCGTAGGATTTAACAGACCAGACGCGTACTGGAAGTGCAGCTCCGATGATGACATTGGCGAGTGTGATGCCTTTTTTAAACGTGTCATTGAGTGACACCTTGAGAGCCAACTGTTTCCACATACCGAGGATAGACAACATGTAAAACATGCCATCGTAGTACAGGGTTACCACAATTCCGCTCTGAAAGTTTTTATAATCGTGGACCCTCTTATATATAGTAAGGATCAGTATCACTGCCATATTATTATGAGTAAGAAGGCCAATAGATTGTGAACAATCACTGACCGCTTTCGAACATCGCCAAGAACATGTATACGACCGCACCGCTGCGTGTGCTCTCGAAGTAACAAGTTCCTAGGGGGGGTTCCTCTGATAGTCAAGTTAGAATCACTTTCATTTGTGAAGACCAACGAACTCACCTCCTGGAATTAACACTGTAGGACTGAGGTCCACAGCAAGGACGGCGACAATTGTCAACTATGCAATAATAAAACTCTATGCGATCATGCCTCCTCTGCAAAACACGCACCACGCTATAGACCGATAATCCGATCAGCAATCGTTTACTCTTTTGCCAGAATGCCCAGGTCCGAATAATCAGCAATGCTGCCAAAAAAGTGAGACTCGTTGCGCTCTTAACATGATATGGAACGCGCACCTTCCGCAGCAACGATACCTATGATATGAATGACTGACATCCGCATTGTTTAAGTTGCATGAAAATAAACTGTTTGGCAAGTCGACTTACTATTTCCTTCCAGAGTAGAGGCACACTTTTCTCGTGCAATCAGCATAGCATCGAAACTATTCGCCATCCAAGCTCACCTTATTGCTGACACGCAATGCGTCTAAGATATCCCCATCAGCAACACACAATACAAGGAAAATTGGAGTGGGTCACTCGCCATATGCAGTCATTCCGACACCCGCGAAAGGTATATATCGAGAAATGACAAATATGACACGAATCACATCCCATGGTCTGAACCAGGTCCATCGCACCTGTGGTGAGTGGTTAGAATAATGCTTGCGAACACACAAATATTTCTTCGACCTCTTCGGAAAACGTAATGCAAAAATCAAATGCCTGCAACGTCGAAAGAGATTTGAGGTAGAAACGCAAGAAATATGTTTGATACTCACGAGGATTGCAAGACTGCCCACTAAAAACAATAGTCAATGCCGCCGTCCAGTTTTCAGACGATCGGCGGACACTCACAATTGGCGTACTAAATCCGACATAATGTTAGCCTCGAGTTTACCAGAGGGAAGTCACCCTTTACTCACCTTGACCGTCTGCAACTTCGTCAGGTCTGAGATCGATAGGGAAGACATATCAGGATAAGATCGGTATTCAGTATGCGCCTCGTGGTACTTGCCCGCAAGTCCTGAATGGAGCGATACACCTGCGGGCATTACTTAAATACGATGATTGATAGGGGATTGGTATTAATTTAGTAACCGATACTGTGCATGCACAGCCGAAGGCAAAAATTCATTCGATATCATCAGAGATAGTGCCTGGTAAGCGCTAGAGGCGCCAAGCATGGTAATGCGAAACTGCAAACGCTGTCTGTCACTCCCACCGCAAGCAAAGTCGAAGATAATATAGGGCCTATGAGATGCAACTTCAATTTCGGTGGAAAAGTAACAGAACTTACTGGAACTCGAACCAGCAAAGACGACTCTGGAATTTCAATTGAAGGAGACCCCTTGACGACTACTGAAATTTTAGATCAGATCATCAGTGCTAGGCAAGATCGTTGCTCGATGTGAAGATCAAAATGATGTTGCATCACGAAGCCCTAAAATGGCATTAGCCAACCAAGTTAGTCTCTTCAACGTCTCCTATTAGAATTTCAGAGCTATGTTCCCTGTATGTTACAGTGACAGGCCTTATTTCCCCGACTTTGCTCATGGCGGGATCCTTGATGGTGTAAGTGACTGGAATCAATCAGCTGACAAGTAACAACTGTTGTCACGTTGGCCCTTGGGATTGATTGAGTCGTAGCCACTGTTGTTGGGCGGTGCAGGAAAGTTTACAACTTACAAGCCTTTTAACTAGAATGGATTTTTGCTGTGTCTGTGACAATTTGACGACGCAACAAATTCCAAGTATCAGCGCCTTTAGACTGTGAATCGCCATGTACTAATGATGTGTCCAACAAGGGAAAGGAACACCCCGAATGAGACTCACATCATGCCAGCCTATGAAGTAGTCACTGCGAACTCGAGTCCGGCGGTAGCTGTTCTTCAGCGTTTAGGAGAATGAGCAGTGATGCGTGTACGCAAAGTACCAGTACTTGGCCTGATCGATAAGTACGCGCCCGAACCGCAAGCAAAGTCAAAAATAATATAGGGCCAAATTCAATTTCGGTGGAAAAGTAACAGAATTTACGGGAAATTACATAACGAATCCGGAATTTCAATTGAAGAAGATCCCTACTGAAATTTGAAATGTTGTATCAGTGCTAGGCAAGATGTTGCCCCTTCCATTAGCTATATGTACCTGTATGCTACCCATGGTGCACGGATCCTTGATCGTGATTCATATTCAGCTGACACCTTTGTTGTTGCCATGTTGGCCCTTGGGATTGATTCAGTCATGGGCGGTGTGACGTTATAGATTTTTCGCTGTAAACCGGCCATGACTTCAGACCGGATAGAAGTCTTGGAAGTCGTACAGTAAAATTTGGTTGTGTCTGTGATGATTTGATGGCGCAAAAAAACCCATATGTCAGTATCAGCGCCTTGAGACTGCAAATCACCATGTACTAATGATGCGAGTCTAACAAAGGAAGGGAACACCGGGAATGAGACTCACATCATGCTGCCAGCCCATGAAAAATTCGCTGGTAGTCACTGAGAACTCGAGTCCGGCGGCAAATGGAAAGAGTAGAATTGAATGTTGTTACTTATAGCCCAGAGGTCGATAGCTAGTGAGAAATGATCATAGTTGAAGACTTGAAGTTTGTCTCCCCTAAGGCTAGTCAGACTTGCAAAGGAGAAGGAAGACAGTCGTTCCTTCTGTATTATGGGGTGACTTCAAGTTGAGTCTGAGCTGCCCATCACTGCCTCAATGACAGACTGTTGTCGACAAGAGGTAGCTATTTGAATGATAGATGCCGCAGGCCGAGTCAGGCCGCCCTTGGCAGCACTTGCCTCCCGTTCCCACGGTCGGCCATGCTCATTGCTCACGAAGGTCACAAACATCACTTGAGCTAACACAACTACACCCCCGCTAAATCAACCACCTCAAGGCCTCTCCACATTGGAAGCGAATCACTCCCTGCAAGCGAAGACCTTCACAAAAACTCATTAGTAACCGCTAGAGTTGATGAAGGGCGTACAAGACGAGTTGCCGCTGTGTTCAACATCGCCCTCAAATGTCTTCGTCACCCATGACATGAGAAGCAAGGTTGTCGAGGCTGGGACAAAGGATAGGTGCACCTCTCTTTTTCCCTCTCTACTATATCTACGTCTCACACTCACTCAAATAGCACTCGACCTCCGAGCTCAAGACCCGTCCCCTACATCCGTGGCTAGACGCACGCCTGCCGCCTTCCTCCCACCTTCAGAGACGTACCATCGCGCACCCAAAAACTATAGACGTTTCTCCTCACGGACCCTTCATCTCCCGGCGGCATCATAACACAGACCTTCAAAAAATCAATCGTGAACCCTGCGATCGCCGATGATGGATCTAGCGTTCGCTGGCAAACCAGGTCAAGGTGAAGTGGAGGAATGGTAGGAATGGACGCGGAGGATGGGCTTTAAGGAGGCTGGGAAGAACAAATATGTGCTCGATGTATCATGTGGGTCGTCTTTTTTTTTCGTTGCGTTGCTAGGTGCGTGTTTCACTCACGCATTGCCCTTCACAAATCCCACCCCCTCCAGAAAGGTATCAACAGCGCGTTCAATTATCACGCCAGCCGCAACTTCGAAGGCACAAAACGACACCCTTCCCCACTACACAGATTGTTCCACGAATTCAAAATCAACCCCGCAGCCACGGAAACCTTGGATCCAGTCCGACACTACCCGAAATGGGTCCCAGACGTCGAACTCAGCATAGCACGCAAGCCGGACGAAGCATACCTGGAGGATATCACCGCAGAGGAGGACGTGAGAGTGTACTCAGACGGGTCGGCGATAGATGGAGGCATAGGAGGGGCCGCGGTTCTCATGGAAGGAGACGAGGTGGTAGACGAAAGAAGGTTTTATCTGGGGAAGGCCGAAGAGCACACGGTATACGAAGGGGAGATAGTGGGCATGATCCTGGCGGTGGAGCTGCTGAAAGAGAGGACGAAGAGGATGAGAGAGAAACCCACCATGGCACTTGGGGTGGATAACCAAGCCGCGATCCGCGCAACGAAGGGTTTCCAGTCGAAACCCGGCCATTACTTGCTAGATATCTTCCACGATGACCTCCGCCGTATGCTGTCAAGAAAAGACGACCGCAAGCTGACCATCCGTTGGTCAGCTGGCCACATAGGGATCCCCGGTAACGAAGAAGCAGATGAACAGGCAAAACGCGCCGCCCGCGGCGAAAGCTCAGAACACTGCAAGCTCCCCCCATCCCTCCGCAACGCAAATGGAAACCCCATCTCCCTACCAAGCAGCAAGTCGGCACTAAAGCAAGCGTTCCGGACAACCATCATGCAAGAAGCGAAATCAATCCTCCACCAGTCACCGAGACACGCAAGACTCAAAGAGATAGACCCCTCGTTCCCATCCAAAAGATTCGCAATGTTGACCGACAACCTCCCAAGACGTCACGCATCACTCTTGATCCAGCTACGGACAGGACACATACCATTGAACAAACACCTACATCGCATCTCGAAATCCCCATCACCTCTATGCCCGTCTTGCCGAGAGCGCGAAGAGTCAGTCCACCACTACCTGCTTGCATGTCCGACGTACGCAAGACAGAGAAGCGCATTGAAAGCGGAACTCGGTTCCAAAGCACATCAACTGAAACACCTGCTAAACGACGCCAAATGTACAAAACCCCTCTTCAAATTCATTGCTAGCACTCGCCGTTTCGCCAGCACATTCGGGGACGTCTCCCTCCCGAAATAAGTCCATTCGTAACAGCCGCACACACCCTCTCCACGCCCGACCAGGCGCCTATCGTCCTCGCGCATGCCTGGACCAGTATTTTAGTAACATATAGAAACCCCGCACATACAATACATTAGACAAAAGTACATACTCTGTAGGTATTGTCCAGCATAGGGCCCAGCCCCACCGGACAATAAACAAGGATTCCAAAAAAAAAAAAAAAAAAAAAAAAAAAACTCACGCATTGGCAGGTGGACGGGAGCGGCTGGTCGAGTTGGTTCAATAGACCCGTGATAATTAATTCGGCTGTGTTCGAGTTTACGGTGTATCCTGAATGGTGCATTGACTTTCCTTTTTTCGTATTTCAATTCTTGACGTTCTTTTCCCTTCCTCTTCAATCCCTCGCCCAATCCGAAACCGACAATCCCTACCCAAAAAGGTTCACCCAACGTCCCTAACGTGTATTATAGTGGGTGTATAAACCGTCTCCTGCTCCAGGTACCACCATTCAGGGACACTACCATAGTTATACTAAAAAAAACTCTCAAGTCGAATGCGCTTTCAATCACATTCTTACAGTCTACAGGACTTTGCATTCCTCCCGATTCTGAATTATGGTAAAGCTTCTAAGCTGCCCATTTCTGACGATATGCAGCTCGTCCTGGGTACTGTGGTTTGCCCTGGGTTAGTGGGAGCGATTTGTTAGGCTTACTTTCCTAGCTCAGAGAGCCTGAGTAGCCTTCCATTCCCACCTGCAGCGGCCTTCTAGGACACTTTCTGCCCCTTCGCAAGTAAAAATTGACATCTTAGTCGTCACAATTCCAATGTTAATCATGTTCTTTCGTTTATCAGTCTGTTTTTTTACTATAGCGCGATGAATTGATCAGTAGGATTTTCTCGTCACCATTCGTTCAGGAACTGAGAAGATTATCATCATCGGTCAGCACAAAGTTAGTCCTCCGCACCAAGTCGCCACAGGATCTAGGTTTGACATGCTGTTGCAGGCCGTGGTTGAAATCATGGAGAAGCAGGGCGGATTGCTAGTGAATCGACCTCGCGTGATTGCTGCTGGAGAAATCCTTAGTTTCTGTCTGCCAGAGGCAGGCACATTGCCAGCTGCGCCAGTCCACCGTCTTTCAAAAGGTACTTTCTCTGATGCTTACTTCCAGGATATGCCCCTGGTCTATACGTTGTAAACAGGTACGAACATCATTCGGCGCACATGATCTTCCGAGTTCATTTGATTAGTACAGATCGGTATCCATAAACCCCCTTATTCTTGGGCTTCCCAACTCACTTTGGATCCTACAAGGCCGCTGGGTGACTGGGATTTCATGGTCGGGGTGATGTTGAACGACAGGTCATGCACTATTGATTTCAAGACGAGGTTTGCGGAAGTACATGATGCAGAGTTATCATCACGTCGCATAAGAATAGACACCGCAGCCAGGCTCGGAGAAAACAAGGGAACGAATTACCATTTCGTTCATCCCCTCAGCCCTCCGGTCTCGTAGTATCGTTGGCCTATGATTTCACAATCGAGTTGTACATTAGATAAAAGCAGAAGCTTCTCGCTTTAACAGAGGCCGATGGTTCCGCACACCTACGTTTCTTCAAACTTGACTGGTAGTAGCCGTCCCACTCACCGGCATTGACGGAGGTGGTAAATAATCTGTAAATTCCATCATCGCTACTGACGTGGACGGTTCCTGGACACGTTCGTTGCTATGTCGAAGACGGAATAGAATTCGTGATGCCAGAACGCTGTGACTGACCACCTGTAGCCTAGTGCGGTGGGTTCCAGATCAGCTAGCGGTGAGAGTGCAGCCGGCGACGTACGTGTCGAACATATCGCTATAGGCGCTCTGTAAAAAAGACAGAAAGTTAGCGAATCGTAGGATTTAACAGACCAGACGCGTACTGGAAGTGCAGCTCCTGCGATGACATTGGCGAGTGTGACGGCTTCCTTAAACGTGTTACTCAATAATATCTTGAGAGTAAACTATGTCCACGCACCGAGGATGCACAACGTGTAAAACACGTCATCGTGGTACAGGGTTACTACAATTCCGCTCTGAAAGTTTTTAAAGTCGTGAAACCTCTTATATACAGTAAGGGTCAGTATCACTGCCATGTTGTTATATGTAAAAAGGCCAATAGACAGTTTTGGATAATCACTGACTGCTTTCGAACATCGCCAAGAATATGTATTCGACTGCATCATTGCGTGTGATCTCGAAGTAACAAGTTCCTAGGGGGGGTTCCTCTGATAGTCAAGTTAGAATCACTTTCGTTCGTGAACACCAATGAACTCACCTCCTGGAATTAGCATTGTAGAGCTAAGTTTTAATACAGCAAGGCTGGCGGCAATTGACAACTATGCAATAATAAAAATCTATACGATCATCCCTCCTCTGCAAAACACGCACCACGACATAGACCAATATTCCAATCAGCAATCTTTTACTCTTTTGCCAGAATGCCCAGGTCCGAATAACCAGCAATGCTGCCGAAAAAGTGAGACCCATTGCGCTCTTAATATGTATGTGGAACGCGCACCTTCCGCAGCAACGATACCTGTGACATGAATGACTGACATCCGCATCGTTTAAGTTGCATGAAAGATGAACCGTTTGGCAGGTCGACTCACTGTTTCCTTCCAGAGAGGTACACTTTTCTCATGCAATCAGCTTAGCATCGAAATTATTAGCTATCCAAGATTACCTGATTGCTGACACCCAATGCGTCTAAGATATGCCCATCAGCAACACACAATACAAGGACAATTGGAGTGGGTCACTCGCCATATGCCATCATTCCGACACCCGCGAAAGGTAAATATCGAGAAATGACAAATATGACACGAATTACATCCCATGGTCTGAACCAAGTCCATCGCACCTGTGGGAGTGGTTAGAATAATACTTGCGAACAGACAGATATTTCCTCGACCTCTTCGGAAAACGTAATGCAAAAATCAAATGCCTGCAACGTCGAAAGAGATTTGAGGTAAAAACACAAGAATTCTGTTTGATCCTCACGAAGATTGCAAGACTGCCCACTAAAAATAATTGTCAATGCCGCCGTCCAGTTTCCAGACGACCGGCGTACACTCACAATTGACGTACTAAATCAGACATAATGTTAGCCTGAGTTTATCAGAGGGAAGTCACCCTTTACTCACCTTGACCGTCTGCAACTTTGTCAGGTCTGAGATCGATAGGGAAGACATATCAGGATAAGATCGGTATTCAGTATGCGCCTCGTGGTACCTGCTCGCAAGTCCTGAATGGAGCGATACACCTGCGAGCATTACTTAAATACGATGTTCGATAGGGCATTGGTATTAATTTAGTAACCGATACTGTGCATGCACAGCCAAAGGCAAAATTTCATTCGACATTCATCAGAGATAGTACCCAATAAGTACTAGACGCGCCATGCGTTGTAATCGGAGACTGCAAACACCGGCTATCACTCCCACTGCAAGCACAGTCGAAGATAACATAGGGCCTATGAGATGCAACTTCAATTTCGGTGGAAAAGTAACAGAACTTACGGGAACTTGAACCAGCAAATATGACTCTGGAATTTCAATTGAAGGAGACCCCTTGACGACTACTGAAATTTTAGATCAGATCAACAGTGCTAAGCAACATCGTTGCTCGATGTGAAGATCAAAATGATGTTACATCCCGAAGCCCTAACATAATACTAGCCAATCGGGCTAGTCTTACGTCTCCTATTGAAATTTCAGAGCTATGTACCCTGTATGTTATAGTGACAGGCCTTATTTTTTGACTTGCTCATGGCGGGATCCTCGAGCATGATTTATGATGTAAGTGACTGGGATCAATCAGCTGACAACTGTCATCATGTTGGCCCCTGGGATTGATTCAGTCATAGACACTGTTGTTGGGCGGTGCACAAAAAAATACAACAAACTTACTACTACAAGCCTTTTAAACTAGAATGCATTTTTGCCGTAAACGGCCCATGACTTCAGACCACTGAGACCAGGTAATCAATCTGGCGAAAGATGTCTTGGAAACCGCACACTGACACTTTGCTGTGTCTGCGACAGTTTGATGGCGCAACAAATTCCATATATCCGTTTAGAATGCGAATCGCCACTGTGTAATGACTCAACCGTAATCAATGGCTCCATCTTGCCTGCCATGGAATGCCGAATCGGACGCGGCCGTCTTGCTGCGGCTATGCAATTCTGCGGATTTCGCAGTGTGATCGGTTCCATGTGGTCTGTTGACGACGAGGTTGCTGTGAGATCGTTGCGCAAGAAGAAGATTCCGTGGGAACAGCAGATTGTATTTGTCCACATAGGCAGAGACTCGATTCGCTATATTATTCCATTTGCTGTTACCTGTATCCTAGTCAATTTCATCCCCTCGCTCTCCTGTTGTTTACTTATGATACTTTCTTGTTCTGTACTGTACTACTAGTGCCACACTCTGCATCCCGTTGAATAAATTGGATCGTCATGAGATACTTCGCAGGTATAAGTCGCTTTAAAATCCACCGCTTCCATCAATCGTGGAACGAGGTCGTTTATCAGCACTCCCCGGGAGGTCGGGATTGAAGTTCAGCTTCTTAAGGGTGGCAAATACCACTGTTGGGTGCCCAGGTAAGGTTCCAGGCCGTCGAGTTCTTGGCACGATCTATGTATCCAGACGCTAGGCAGCTGAATTTAGGACACGTTCCCTCAGAGCTGTTAAGTACTAGACTGTCAACGGAATCCAATATAACTGCGTGGAAGGACTGACCGTCTGGACGCAATCGACTGTCATCCTCGAGAGATTAACCACCAGTACAAGCCAGTTCAAACACACTTGTCACCTGAAGCCGGTTAAGCTGCGCATCGTCGCATATCAACTGGGCTGATGTTACAAAAATACACAATAGAATTGGCACCGATGTTGATTAGCGTGCACGAGAGACGGTATCAGCAGCCCCAAGTAGATTTACAGCGACGGTATTGCTCTCTTGAATACGCTTCAGGCGCTCATAAAGCACTTGTACCTCTCTGGCCGTGGTGTCAATCAGTTGCTGCTCTGTGGGAGGCACCGATGATGCACTCTGAGACTCGGGGACGAGTGGCATGGGGTATGCGCCTACACCAGTTTGTCGAAGGAATTCAGCAAGTGTGCGAAGTGCTTGCATGAGTGCAGCCAGCTCAGCTGAAAATTGGAAGCGTAAAGCCACAATTATAAAAAAAACACGAACGCACTTGCCTGTTGTATGTGCAGGACTGTTTCCTGCTTGGTATGCGCTTTGTCTGACAAATAATTAAACATGGTATAAGTATGAAGGAAGTAGAGAGACTTACACGCCGTGCAAGCAGTTACGTGCCAGTGATTGAATCCTTGCGACATGGTCAAGGGCGATTTGCACGTTCTGCTTTAGCACTTCTGGTGAATTTGGATCAGTATGAATGGAATCGTGCAGGGACGATTGTGAAATATAGATAGAAGCATTCTGAAAGCTAGATGGCGGGATAGATGATATGGACAGAGTGGAAGATTGACTGGAATTATTCATTTCGCTACTTGATGATTCTGATCAATTATTAGCGGTGGGGTTCAACTGTGCTGGTTGTTTAGACTTGTTATTCACACTATCATGGTACACACCCGTAAATAATCATGTTAACTTGAAACCATAATTCTCAAATATTGTTGAACCAGTACTAGTATGATTTTGTGCTAGCATTGATTGTCTTCCCGCCTCCTCGATTTTAACGCCCCCAAATGTCTGTTCTCTGCCCACCAACCACATATCTTCCGCCGATCGCCAAGATCGCGAGTTTCTCCGTCCCCCAGCTTCTCGATGCCTTGACTTATTTACAGTCACTCTACCATCCAGAAGTCCGTGGCTCGCATCGTAAACGTGTGCAGGTGCCTGTATCTAATGGAGAGCAAAATCTACGCCTTCGCCATGAGGATGATAGCGAACTCCAAGCTATCCGATCTGACGCATTCGAGCGCTCATATTCCATTCGGTGGCTTACCACACTAATCACACAGCTCGAGGTCTGGCATGACTTATCGCACTCCGAAGAAGTCTCATTGGATGATCTTGGGACGCCAGAGCCTGCCTTGGCTTACACAGAGATACTCGTCCAACAAGCCGCGTCGCTACTCGCGATTTGTGCCGGGGTCGCTGCTGCTGGAATGATCACCCGTAACTTTATGTTTGGTTCTATAGACGGGCAGAGGCGAGTGGAAGCTCAGCTCACAGATATTCCGCTGGACAACAATGACTACGGGAGTGTGGGAGCGCAGACATGGGGCGGGGCATGTGTCTTGGCAGAAATGATTGTGGAAGATCCTGAGCGATTTGGACTGGATTCTTCTTCTCAAAGCTTTGAATCACGCAGGCTCAACGTCCTTGAGCTCGGAGCAGGAACAGGGTTGGTTAGCTTAGTGGTTATGAAATTACTGGATACATTACCGTCTTTCAACCATCGCGAGGTTCATGTGGTTGCGACCGATTTCCACCCTTCTGTGTTAGCCAACCTCAGGTCAAACGTTAACGCGAATGTCTCCTCCACGCACAATCATCCTACTTCAACCCATTCCATTACCACTCATTTCCTCGACTGGTCATCATTCTCTACTACTCCTCGACCGGATTGTCTTTCGTACCCATTTGATGTGGTCCTTGGTGCAGACATCATTTACGAAGCCCAACATGCGGTTTGGATCAGGGGCTGTCTGAAAGGGCTTGTGCGGCGTCCTTCTGACAGCACCATATCTCCCGCCGCTTTTCATCTCGTGATACCACTTCGTCCAACGCACACATTCGAGTCAAACACGGTTGAGTCCGTGTTCCTCAAGGCATGCGATGTTGATCCGAACGGTGATGCTGATCTTGTCATTCTATCGAAGGAATATATCACATGTGATGCCTATGGCGATTATACGCGAGGACAAGGTCTTGATGAAGACGTGGAGTACGTTTATTATAAAATTGGCTGGTTTAATGCACGATTGTAGAATCATATGATGCATAGAATCTAGATCACATAGAGTTGCTACTAGATGTCGCGTTTCTTGTTATCCGTGACATGCCGACGGCACGCCATGGCATGATAAATGTTTGTCACTGATTCCGAACATGAACTACCCGCACGTGAGCGCCATTCAGGGGAACGTTAGACTAGAAATTTTGATTTTGAATTTTGAATCCACATGGTTGACCCGCGGGGACCTGGCACTCTTTCGTGCGCAGCATGGTATTTGCATCATGTGGACACATTCTTGCGTTATCATCAAGCGCCCTTTTATCTTCCATCAATGTGTTCATAGCTCTCACTCCATCCAGAGGAATGTCCACTACCTGGTGGTCGCGATTAAGCAAGCAGCAGGGAGACGACCAGGATGACCGTGCTTCCGGTTCACAGCTCGGCGAAAAGGATCAAGGGATTCAGAAGTCACCCAACGAAAATGCTTACTGGAGTCCTGGAGAACTCACCTTTGAAGAAGGTGCCGTTGCTCGCTATTCCTTCAACTTACTCGTCTGACATCATCCAGATACTGCGGGAGGCATGGGTCGTTACCTTGGTGTAACATCTTGCACTCTCCTTATCGTTGGAAAAATTATCGGCTCCGGCATATTCTCAACGCCGTCCTCCATCCTCTCCAGCGTGGGCTCAGTCGGCGCTTCCCTTATGCTTTGGGTCCTCGGTTTCTTGCTCAGCTTCTGTGGACTCTTCATATGGCTCGAGTTCGGCACCATGTTCCCTCGCAGTGATGGAGAGAAGGTATACCTCGAGGCCGTCTACAAAAAGCCCAAGTACCTCGCCACCATAGTATTTGCTGCTAACGTTATATTACTTGGCTTTACTGCGAGCAATTGTATTGTCAGTTTTGTGTGCCCTCGTGCTCAGGAACATCATACTACCGCTCTGATGGCCACCCTTTTCCATCATTCTTTGTGCTCGGACTCCGCCATCATTGATGTCGTCATCCCTTGTACAAACGTGCCAGTATTCTATCCTAGACTATCCTTCTTCAATATCCATCGTGCTTCCATTTAGTGCTGGTCTTCATCGTTATCCATCACGCGGCTTGTCCATAATCGAACACGCATTCCCAGTAGTTTGATAGGTACGCTTGAGGCCTTCTGACTTGAACCTCCGACTCTCCGATTCTCTACTCCCCACTCAGCAGACTCCATATCCTTGACATGCTCATTCGCGAGAGGCGTGTAGTCGAGCCACGAGTCTACGCGATTAATTCCTTTCATTCTCCGTGGCCCATCGGATGGAGGAAATCGCATCTAAGCACCAATAAGTTATCACCCATCTGGCTTCACGATTCACAGTCACTTCTTCATCTATACATGAAGACAGTGGAACTCCACAAACATGCAGAATCAGCTGCCAAGGCACTTTAGTTGCTAGTCCTTCCGGATAATTTCAGCTTACCACTTAGTTCAAGCGCGGGTACTTTGTTTCAGTACTGATACAACAAGAAATATGTAGGTTTGCCCGGACTTTTCAAATATACCTCGAAACACCATATGTTAAATAAATATTACGACGGATCATCGTCCACCTCCCTGCAGGCCACTCGCCAAGCATTTCCCTACAGGGTAATGCTAGTTGATACATGTACACGATCCTGGAAGACAATCAAATTCATTCTAGTTTCTAAATCGGATCCGGCCACGAGTTTAGCATGACATTGTCGAACGCTAAGGATGAGGCGTGGTCCCAGCACAAACATCTGCACGACCAATAAAATTTGAAGAGCACCTTCGAGTATCTCAGTTATCGTCGAATGTGAATTCTACACAAATGATGAGAAGTGGTCACACGCAGATGTCAGCGATAGGTCGGCGCACCTGGAGCTCTGGAAAGAAAAAAGCAATCTGGAGGCAAGAGACACAAACGAAGCTAGTACGTGCGGAACTTGAGAAAGAGATAGTCCCGATCACATGAGAAGCTCACCTCGCAAAATAAAGCACGTGAGATTGTATCAGGACTCTGAAATAGTCCCCAATTTTCGATCCTGTCGACGGGCCGAGCCGTCGCAGGTTACGGAAGTGTTTCACAGCAATCCAGACTGAAAGACACAGTGCGAGGATCTCCCAAACAGTGTTGAGCACCCAAACCATTGAAATAAGAAGCACGCCGTCCCCCTCGTATTGGGCATTGCACATATATGTACCAGACATTATCCACTCATCTAGTGTTTATTCAATGAGTCGTGTTCTTTGTGTCAACAAGTGAAGCTTACCCCCTACAAAATGCTTCAGTACTATTCCCGCGATTACTCCGCAGGCGATGTTTACAGCCAGGAAGATAATCACAAGGAAAATAAGCATCATTCTAGATCCCTGATACATGGCATATAAGCGAGCAATCATCACAACTGGCATCATGTTTCGGTCGAGTCAACATCCAAGAGGTATTGCAGCTGGGTAACTCACTGCCCAACGTGGCGGCTATGACCACGTTTGTCACATTCATTATGTAGTTCGTAATATTGCCTGAAACACTCAATTAGTGATCACCCTCGTGCTAGTATTAAACGCTCCATCTTACACCTATTAAGTCGTCATATTGAGCTATCTTAATGGTCAGAATGTCACTTACCCCTACAAATGAGTGTATTCATTAGAATGATCAGATATGAATAAGATGGTTGTGGAACACTCACTGCATCTGTCAACGACATCAATGGTATGCTTGCTGCGTGCCGCCGGTCAGAAAAATCGAACATAGTGCATATTAGACATACACAAAACATAGGCGCTAATTGTCAGAGATAAGCTATTAGCATGGTGCCAAGTTGTTGACTTCGCCACATACACAGAAAATGGTATTCCAACATAGCGTATCTAGAACATTGTGGAGTCAGCACAACTTGCTAACTTCACGCTATAGAGGGTACGAACGACCAAATACAACAAAGTCATGAGAGACCAGCGTTGCCTCTGTTACGATGTCATTGTTTTTTCTTCTGATACAGGATTCCTGTCACTCACCCAGATCAGTTCAATCTATGACAACATTCTTAGCGAGTTTTCCGCCCCAGCTATAACACTAACCTACCTCTTGTCCTAGTGTTAGTACTGCAGATATCATAAGAACATCAGCAGTTTTCGAACACTGTCCTGCTCACCCCAATCGTATATCACCACGACGCCAGCGGCAACTGCGAAATCGGAAGTCAATGTTAGAGCGAGATATCTTGATGCGACAAACCTGTCCAATAGCTGAGAAACACATTCAAATCGATCAGCGGCCACCAACTGGGATTATTTAAGACTACGGTCATATTCGAGGGATGGGCGCGAGTGATTGGGGGATGTTGGTGATGCTATAACGATGGTCTTCTGTTTCCAAAGTCAGCATATTCGGATCATAGGCGAAAAGGCGTTTTCTTGGCGCCTTGTTCGGAGCTGAATCTGATTGGGCGAGGTACCAACGTAATTCACTACAGAATGCTACAGTGCGCTCTGTAGCATTCTTGTAACATGGTCAGACCGCCGCCCGCGCATAACCGTTACACCAAAAGGTGAAATACTGAATTCAGCATCAGTGACGGTATATGCACTGATTATGGGAATTCAGGTAAACCGGGTGCTTACAATTCTGTAGCACAATCCAATCCGCTGATTTGAAGATATGTAACTGGGATATATATAAATTGTCAGACTGCTGCTGCAATATGCACGGTGCTAATGACAGCTGCATATTTCCCCTAGGAACAAGCTAAAGTCCAGTCGATACAGTCATCGGGAGGTACAGAGGCAGCTTGATAAGAAGCTTCTCATTTTAACAGAGGGCGATGATTCCGCATACACCCACATTCCTTCAAACTTGACTAGTAGTACCCGTCCAACTCATCGACATCGACGGAGGTCGTAAACAGTCCAATTCCATGGTCGTTACCGCCACAGACGGTTCGTGGATACGTCCGTTGCTATCTCGAATGCGGAATAGAATTCGTGATGCCAGAACGCTGTGACTGACCAGCTGTAGCCTAGTGCAGTGGGTTCCAGATCAACTAGCGCTCAGAATGCAACCGGTGACGTACGCATCAAGCATATCGCTATAGGCACTCTGCAGAAAATATGGAGTTAGTGAATCGTAGGGTTTGATAGCCCAGATGCGTACCGGAAGTGCAGCTCCGATGATGACATTGGCTAGTGTGATGCCTTTTTAAACGCGTTACTCGATGATATCTTGAGAGCCAACTATTTCCACGCACCGAGGATACACAACATGTAAAACATGCCATCGTGGTACAGGGTTACTACAATTCTGCTCTGAAAGTTTTTATAATCGTGAACCCTCTTATATACAGTAAGGATCAGTATCACTGCCATGTTGTTATGGGTAAGAAGGCCAATAGACAGCTTTGGATAATCACTAACCGCTTTCGAACATGGCCAAGAATATGTATACGACCGCCTCATTGCGTGTGTCCTCGAAGTAACAAGTTCCTACGGGGGGCTCCTCTGATAGTCAAATTAGAATCACTTTCGTTCGTAAACACTAATGAACTCACCTCCTGGAAGCAGCATCTTAGGGCTGAGGTCTACAGCAAGGGCGGCGGCAATTATCAACTATGTAATAACTAAAATTTGTGCGATCATCCCTGCTCAGCAAAACACGCACCACGCTATAAACCAATAGCCCGATCAGCAGTCTTTTGCTCTTCTGCCAGAATGCCCAAGTCCGAATAATCAGCAAGGCTGCCAAGAAAGTGAGATCCAATACGCTCTCAAAATGCATGTGGAACGCGCACATTCCGCAGCAACAATACTTATGATGTGAATGACTGATACCACAATGTTTAAGTCGTATGAACAATGAACCGTTTGGCAGGTCGACTTACTTTTTCCTTGTGGAGAAGAGGTACACTTTCCCATGCAATCAGCTTAACGTAGAAACTATTCGCCATCCAAGCTCACCTGATGCTTGACACGCAGTGCGTCTAACATATTCCCATCAGCAATACATAAGATGAAGAAAATCAGAGTGAGTCACTCGCCATATGCAGTCAATCCAACACCCGCGAAAGGCAAATATCGAGAAATGACAAATATGACACGAGTTATATCCCATGGTCTGAACCAGGTCCATCGCACCTGTGGGGAGTGGTCAGAACAATAGTCGTGAAAAACAGATATTTCCTCGACCTCTTCGGGAAAAGTAATGCAAAAATCAAATACCTGCAACGTCGATTTAGATTTGAGGTAGAAACACAAGAAATGTGTTTGTACTCACGAGGATTGCAATACTGCCCACTAAAAACAATAGTCAGTGCCATCGTCTAGTTTTCGGACGATCGGCGGACACTCACAATTGGCGTACTAAATCAGACATAATGTCAACATTGAGTTTATCAGAGGGAAGCCGACCTTTACTCACCTTGACTGTCTGCAACTTCGTCAGGTCTGAGACAGATAAGGAAGACATATGAGGATAATTCGATATTCAGTATGCGCCTTGTGGTGACCTGCCCGCAACTTGGTCCTGGCCGCTGAATGGAACCTCCGAGCGATACACCTGCGAGCACTAGCACTTAAGTACGGTGTTCGCTGAGCCATTAGGATTTATTTAATAACCGATACTGCCGCCCGCGCGTGCATGTACAGCCTAAGGTAGATCTTCATCAGAGATAGTGTACTCTGTGACACTGCATGTAAATTTCCGACGGTCGATACCATGTCATGTGACTCCAGGATCAAGTTTTAGCCGTTTCTGGACCTACACGGGACATGCCAACATCAAGTTTGGCCGCATCAATGCATCAAGTTCCAGCCAGCTGCTACCATGGGTCCAGAATCATATATATCCATGTATACAATAAACCACATGGTGTATTGTTAATTGTGTTCAATTAAAACTCTGCACACCTCGTCGGATGGATGGTCATTGTTGGAGTCTTAGAGATAAGTACGCGCCCACCTCACTCCCACCGCAAGCAAATATAGGGCCTATAAGATGTTGGCAACTTTAATTTCGGGAAATTGAACGAATCTGGACTTTCAATTGAAGGAGCCTACTGAAATTTGAAATGATGATCTGCTAGGGAAGATCGTTGTCCGATGTTAAATCCCGAAGCCCCTTCCATTGGCTATGTACCTGTATCATCTACACATGGCGCACGGATCCTCGATCCCGATTCGTAACTGGAATCAATCAGCTGACAACAAATTTGTTGTCATGTTGGTCCTTGCGATTGATTCAGTCATAGCCGCTGTTGTTAACGGGCGGTGCACAAAAGATTTACAACTTACAAGCCTTCTTGAGATCTTTCGCTGTAAACCGCTCATGTTCTCAGACCGGATAATCAATCTGGCAAAAGATTGCCGTCAAAGTCTTGGAAGTCGTACAGCAAAATGTTGCTGTGTCTGTGATGAATCTGATGATTTGATGGCGCAAAAAATTCCATATGTCAGTATCAGCGCCTTTAGACTGCAAATCACCATGTGATGATGTAAGTCTAACAAAGGAAGGGAACACCTGGAATGAGACTCACGTCATCCCAGCCTATAAAAAATTCGCTGGCCATGGTAGTCCTTGAGATCTGAGAACTCGAGTCCGGCGGTAACTGTTCTCAGTTAAACAGCAATAACGCGAGCAAGGCCCAAATAAAAGAGTACAAGAAATGTTGTTATAGCCCAGAGGTCGATAGTGAGCATAGTTGAAGTTGTCGTGGCCGAAACCTGGTCTCTCCTAGGGCTAGTCAGACCAAAGGAGAAAGAAGACAGTCATTCCTTCTATATTATGGGGTGACTTCAAGTTGTCTGAGCTGCCCATCACTGCTTCAATGACACACTGTTGTCGACAAGATGATAGATGCACCTCAGGCCACCTTGGCAGCACTTGCCTTCCGTTCCCACGGTCGGCCACGCTCATTGCTCACGAAGGCCACCAACACCACTTGAGCTAACACAACTACACCCCCGCTAAATCAACCACCTTAAGGCCTCTCCACATTGGAAGCAAGTCACTCCCTGCAAACGAAGACGTTCACAAAAACTCGTCAGCAACCACTAATACCAGCTCCTAGAGTTGATGAAGGGCGTACAAGATGAGTTGCCGCTGTGTTCAACATAGCCCTCAAATGTCTTCGTCACCCATGACATGAGAAGCAAGGCTGGCACAAAGGATAAACGCACGTCTCTTTATCCCTCTCTAGTATTACACTCACTCGAACAGCACTCGACCTCCAAGCTCAAGACCCATCCCCTACATCCGTGGCTAGATGCACGCCTGCCCCCTTCCTCCGACCCTCAGAAACGTACCATCGCGCACACAAAAACTATAGACGTTTCTCCTCACGGACCTCCGAGTGCTGCGGGTAGCTGTGAAACTGGCAGTGATGAGCCAAGGCCAAAAGACGGTATGGGACGACGTTGGATGGATGACTACTACTAGTCGCGCTGGTGTTAGGTGCGGAGTCCTGGCTGTGCGTGGCATGCCTCGAATATGTGCGATGCCTTCCAGCTCCAAACAACGCAGAAAGCGTGTATTGTCCGCCAGTGCAGGGTGCTTGTCGAGGTACGTCTTGATTTGGTTGATCAGTGAAACGATTGTGTCCTTTTTTCGACGGCGAGTCCGAGAGCTTACGCGATAGTGGGAAAATCAACGAAGCACAGATTATGGTGGATTGAGCTTTTGCTGCTGCCCTATAGCTCTTCCTTGAACTCCAGCAAGGGCTTCTTGAATCCGCGACTCGCGCTGGACCCGTTGGCTCGGATTTGGGGAATGGGCACCCCTGCCGCGAGCGCGCCCATCTGTCGTCCAAGATTCAAGCAGATTTGCGGCATATTTGCCAGTAGTGAGTAGAAATTTGAATTTCCGAATTTCAGAGTGTGGAGCTCCGGTTCAAATCAGTAATTCATCCGGGAGAACTGAACCATACCCCTAACACAAGTAACAATACAACACACTCCTGCAGGTTCTGCCGAAACTTCTGTTATCTAGTACTAACTTCAAGCGGGACCCTTTAAACTGTTTATCAAGAATGAAAATAACTGCATTATAAGAAATCTGTTCGATAACTTGAGGTGGTCGCAGCCAACAATAAACGAGTGTCAACACGTACCGAATACTCAGAACCAGAACAGTAGACTACTGAGCTAGATGCCATGATAAACGAAATACAAACACGTTCAAATACATATGCCATGCGGCGATTTGAAAGTGTATAATAAGATTTACATTTACATAAGTACCATCCCTGTTGATTTGGTCGCACTTGAAGGAGGCTTCGTACTGAGCAAGGTCCCATGGCGGCAACGCCGGCTCCTAGTGAAAGGTGATGGAGTGTTCGCGTTCGACTTGAAAGCCCTCCCTGTAGGAGTCGGGAATGGTCAAAACCTAAGGCCATAATAGGAGTGCGCGTCATGATGAAAGTGACAAAATGGGGAAAGATGAAGAGAATTGATATCACTGCCTGCGCGGTACTTGTCATCGAAGGGTAGCGCGGAAGCGGTTCTCTTCATCGATCGAGTGTGAATGGGGTACAGGGGCGGTTGACGAGAAAGAGGAACTTGGAAGAGCGCTGATCGATAGTCACGAGTTCTGCTAACGCTGTTCCTTGTTTCCGAGGAAGTATAGGGTCATCGGGGTATGCCATCAAACAACCGTGCTTGTCCAAAACCGTAGAGGAAGCTGTGGTGGCTGCGACCATGACTACTGTACCGAAAATCTTCAACCAAGCGCATGCCAAGAATGAAAACGTGTGTCAATTTCCAAAAGATACCTCATCATCTTTCCAGCAGTCGCAGGGTCACCGGCTCACTAATGGCACAGGCGAATTGCAGGTACTGCATATAAGGGAGCAATGAGTAATTGCGAGAAAATCACATGAGATATCAACCAAGTACATATCGGAAGTGCCGACGAGAATGGGCATCGACTTCTCAACTTTGTCACCACGCTGGCAGAATCACTGCGGGTTCAAATGATGAAGCGATGAGCCAGAGACTGGGATGAGAGACTAGTGAGTCGAGCGAGCGTTTTGCAATTCGCAAAGAAGAAGAGAATTGGTCATGCTTGCCGGCAGGTTATGATACAATGGTCGTAATCAATTGAATACGCTCACCCTGCAGGTTCTGCCGAAGTTTGTGCCATCTGACAGCAATAATAATTCTCCCAAATCGATCAGAATCGTGCCCATGAGGATATAAAAGCGGGTGGTTGTCCTACAGTGTCACCCCATCCTCAGAGATATCATTCGAGAACGCCCCCAGAATATTCCATATCGCCTCGCACAGAAAATGCGCTTACCCTTTCTCGCCGTTGTTATTGCTTTGACAGCATCTATGTCTGTCAGTGCATGTGGGGGCCCGAGTGTATCCTGCCGCACAAATTGGGATTGCTGCAGTCACGTTTGTCTCGTGAGTATGAGCAGGTCGCTGTACGACTGGGATTAAACCGCGTGACTCACCTGCGCGCCTTAGAGTCAAGGCTTGTTCTGCCAGTAGTCGGTTGGAAATTGAGCCAGCAGCCCGAGCGGCACGTCGTGACAGTGAGTCATGTTTCTGTTCTCGCTTTGGTATCATGGTTGATGGTGCAATACCTAGTTTGGAGCCAATCAATACAGTTACGTTTGGACAAATTTCCGTACCGCTCGAGCAATATGGATGTTTGAATGTATCTGAAAATGATCGATCGTGCCTCATGGTCCATTAAGCTAAGTTCGAGGTCGAGTAGCGTAGGAAGCTCGGGAGTGATTCATCGAGCGATTGTTGAATGAGGTGCAAGGGCGAGTAGCGCATCAGTAAACCTGGGAACAGATGAGATTGGCATTTATAGCGATACATTGAGTATCGCAGTAGCCAACGTAAAACTGCCGACCACTTTCACATGAGAATGTGTTGCATTGACGAGGAAACGCCGATTTGCAAGCTTGCGGACCTGGTAGCCAAATTAGTCCTGTGACCTTTTTCAGTTGAATGACTCTGAGAAAAAATGCACAAGCACCGGTGCATGAAGCCAAATATAGATACAGCATGAGATGGACGATGAACGAGGTTGCAACGTGCGTAAGTGAAAGGCAATTCGAAGCCATCGCCAGCTTGCACCGTCAAAGAAGAACCAGGCTAAAAAGACCCCAGTGAGTAGAAGCCATGGAACGAGTCTGATCATACTCACCCATGCCACGGTCTTCTCTGATATTCCTGATGCACTGTGTCAATTATGTATGCTGAGAGTAAATGCAAAGTACTGACCACATTGATGCTAGCTGACATGTGCTAACTGCGGACGATTCATGAAGCGCGCGACAAGAACTTACCCTTGCAAAGGTAATAACCAGACGTTACAATTAGGTTGCGCCTTCGTTCGAGAAGTTTAGAGCAATCTTCACAGTAAGAAAACGAACTGTAATTGGGGGTGGGCAAAGCCTGCGAATAATGTCAGGCCCTAGTTCAACGCACATGCAACATGGTCAGCATCATGTAAAAGACGGCCAGTCGAACATGAAAATCTACTTGCGATGGAGTAGGAAGTGCCCCATAACCCTTCACGTGGGATGATAGAGACCTGAGAGAGGTTAGGCACTATCTAATTTAAAAAGGACGCCCAAGCGCTCGATCTTACCACCCCAAGAGCAACCGCAGCAGCAAACACGAGCTGCGTGTTATCAGAAAAGCACAAATTCAGGCAGCTGTAGCATATGGGCGGTCAGATTCAAACATGCGTTGAAGCCATGGCACGTACAGTGACTCGTGGTTCTTCAGATATTACTCCGCTTGCTGTGCCGATCAAAACTCGACAAGGCCCCTCTGTTATATCTCTGCTGCCCTGCAATGATTTGTTCGTACTGCTTATCAGTTCAGGAAAGGTAAAACACTTGCTCCCTCTCGCCTACTTATACCTGGAAGGAAATTCGCATATCGTCAAATGAAACGTCGAAGTATCACCTTTCTGCCCCAACACGAGATTTTTGGCGCCGCAGTCGTTCTCGGCGAACACCGAGAACTCATAGCACTGGGTCACATAAGTATTTCTGTGCGATCGCCGTCTACTTACTGCTGGCACTCAAGCTCACTGGTGTAATGTGGTCTTCATTCATATCAACAGCTTCCATACGTGCACAGGCTCTCTCAATACTAATTCATTCATGACGGTATACATCAAACTTCTACTTGAAGCGGAGTCCGAAGATGTATGTACTAAGTGTGGCATGATAGAGTACACTCAGTGGCACCCTTCATTATCTGTGATCATACACATCACCAGCACTGTGACAGAGGGAAGAAATGTGGCCAGGCACGTACTAGTATGAGACTAGGAACCAGGGCCATGATTAGGGAAATATGAATAGGGATATAATAGCTACAGTGATGTGTGACGTGAGAGGATGAATACAAATGTATGCTGAAAACGCGTTCATGAGCAAGGCGCAAGTAAAAAAGGTGAACAGGCATACCAGCAGGCAAGCAAAAACACGCGCACTGTCACGGTTCTCTATACATGCACCATCGCCGGACTCGTGAAGTTCCTCACAAACTCAAACTGCGGGCCAGTCTCTGGCGAATGCGGGAAGCGCTTGCACTTCTCGACGGTCCGCCACTCCCGTTCTATTATCTTCAGTGCTTCTTCGCCGTCCCTCGCGATTCCTGCCTCCACGAGCCAGCACCCAATAACTAGGCCGGTCCTCCCAATCCCACCACGGCAATGCACGGCGCACACGCGCCCTTGCTCTGCGTTTTCCCTGAGCACGTCCATCACTAGACGCATGAAATATGTTGGCTTGTGAGGTAGCGAACGATCAGGGATAGGGAACTGGTGGTAGTGGATGGTAGTCGCGTCGAGGCCAGCAGCACTGATGTGCCTTGGGAGGTGGGGCTTGTAGGGTATGAGTTCCTCAGGCTCAGTGAGGTCGATGAAGGTGCGAACGCCAGCGGCGAGAAGCTTGTCAAGTTTTTGGGTGGAGGTTTCAAAAGGAGACCAGGGGTACTCGCATGCGAGTAGCAGGGGAGTTGCCCAGTAGGAGTTAGGTATTGGGCGCAGGCGTAGTGAACTTAGTGGAAGCCTGCGTGGGCGGGAGGGGCCCGAGCTCTTGTATGGGGAAGCAGCCGTATGGGTTTTGTTTTTGCGTGGGGAAGAGAGCTTGTGGGATACATTGACTGATGGCATTGCTGCTTGAGAGGAATGTAATTTGTAACGAATTCGTACAAGATGAACTCGCGTGTGGCTCAATACAATCTCGCCGTCTACTGCTCGAGTTTTATACCGTTCAGTCGCGACATTTCGAGAACCAGTTGCTAGACCCCTTCACGTTTCATTTTCGTCCGGTTTTATCCGATTGCCGAGCCCAGACAGGTCCATATCACACTGTCACCTGGATGTTGAACACATTGATCCAGTGCTATCAGCGAGCTTCACGGCACCCACTCGGACCATGTTTTCAATTACAGGGCCTGGCCAGCGCTCAAACCAATCGATGACGCAAGGACTTGGTAAATAATCTTTTGACTGGTCTTTACCGCGTCATGATCCTATTACTCCATCGTTCAAATCGCAAGGATATTTTCAGTTGACACTGCCTAATCGATATCGTCTTTTCGCCGCTCTATTGCCCTGGGCTCACCGCGAGGTTAGCCTCACCTTCGCCAGAAGGACTTCTTTCATACCTTTATTGCTGCGATCACGAATCTCTATGGTCTTGGTATGCCGGTGTGTAAAACCCCTCCATCTTATGGCATGTGGGGCATGCACAGTCTAACTGCAGTACGTATCATCTACATTTGGCTTCCCTATGTCTTATGTCCACGGCGACAGCACCAAGGCTGTGCTCGTATTCGGGGAACGCGAAGACGTCGTGATAAGAAGCAGGGCACAGCATATGCACACTCATCAAGTCCTATCGAATCGCACAACGCTCGTTTCATCTGATAGCTCCAGCATCAATACAGCTCCGGTACATCATTTGGCAAAATCAGGCGCTCATTCCTTCCTCCTTTCTCAATTATGGGCCCTTTTACTGTGAGTGGTTGATTGCCTCTATACGTTACCGATGTGCTTCCTCGTGTCCCTCATTAGCATGCAAGTCAACTGCAAGTTGTATGCAGTGGACCATACGCCACGACTGAATCATACTTGTCGTTCCCTGCAATAGGCCATCTACATTTCGAAATAGATTGCCTTTTAGTGAGCGCAGTCACGAGGTTATTCTTGTGTTTCAGCCAACTCAACAGTGGGCGCGTCGGCCGTAATCTTGGACGTTTTAGATGCCATCCGAGGATTTGGAGTGTCACACGCCACACTTCCAGTGCGAGCCACTTCCAGTATTGTGGTAATCGTTTCAGATCAATCAGGCGAGGGACCCCGCGATGAGACGTACTGGCCGGGACATACAAGATCAGCAGGAGTCACCAGCAAATCCAAACTCTCGCGTGTCATTCTATCAGACGCATCCTGTGGCCCGGGTGCATGGAGCATGCATGTAGCACTGCTCGTCTCACTCGTGGGCACCGTCTTTTTTCGCTGGACACCGGATTCGCTCTTGGCCAGTTAGTTCGATGTTCATTTCTAGCTTCGACCTTCTGTCTTCTACCAGACCTCACTAACAGCATGGCAGCACAACGAAGAACTATGATTTGGCCGACTTAGAGATTCTCATCCACTGTATCATACTGGCTGGCGGCATGTTTGAGATGGGAACACAATCAGGTGCAGTGAAAGCACATTTGTCAATATTTTTGGTACGCACTGCACATCAGGGTTTACTCGACACTCCCGTCATTCACGTTGATCCAACGCGCGCACCGGCTGGAACACCACGGTGATATTTAAGTTTGGTGTCCAAGGACTTACCAGCTAAGACCGAACGCCACTCTGGCCACGCAGCCCATGGAACATCGCCAGAAGAGATAATCGATGCAAACATCAGAGAAAGCCGAAAAGACCTTCAAATGATTTCCTCGGAAATATATCATTACATGCAGTAGGATGCGCAGGTACGGCAATCTGATCTAGATGAATTTTACGAACAAAAAATCACAGAAGACAGACAGACAGACAAAACGGTGAAGGGAAATATAGATAGCTATACTTACATAAATAATCCAACCACAAGACAAGGCCTGCAATGGAGAAGAAATATAAGATGCTCGAATGACGGTAGCATCATGTGTCTGAGCTCAACTTCCCGAATCCTCGCCTGGAACCAAACAGTGCATTGCTCCGAAACTCGGGTTGATGATATTGATACAACGGGTTCCAGCGTCTTTGGCAGAGTCAGCAACTTACAGAAAACTTCCGTTGCGCCCACTACCGAAACGTTCTCCTAGTCCTTTGGCATCCCGGAGCATCTTCTGCCTCTGTTTATCATCCATAAGCCGTCCACCTAGAGACATATCACGTTCATGATCCCAGATAACCGAGGGTTCACTCTGATTGTGCTTCTCTTCCTCTTTTTCTCGCTCTAGATGTGACTCTACAAGGGCTGATCCACGAGCCTTGCGCTGGTAAATAACACGTCAGATCCTTTTGAATGGACGAACAATCAAAGGACACGTACTGTATGCTCGTCAACTCCTCTTCGAATCTCTTCATCCCGTCTCCGTCGCTTTGCCGTGTCATGCGAGTCCTCCTCCGGCGGTGCGTTTGCAGCACGTCGTTTCCGTCCAGCAACTTCATCAGCAAGACGTTGCTGTCTTTCTGCGGGTGTCTCGGTCCAAAGGGAAGATCCAGAATTGTCACGCGATGGTGCAGCGCTACGTGCGAACTGACGAGGCCTGGCTTTCGTCGGGTCAAGTGCTACATGACTTCGATAAGCACACAAGTCAGAAAACCGCGTGTTGACTGAAACGTACATGCCAATAAGTCGCCACTTTTAGGAGGCACAAGCATCCACTCTTCCCGCTGAAGCTTTTTCGGCTTGCTCGCCTCTTCCTGTAGTTTCCTTCTCCTTTCCTCCCTCTCCAAGAACTCTTCCACGCCTGACTTTTCTTCTATTTGTGAAGCATAAGCTGCAGGAAGTGGTTGAGGCCCAACATCTGAATCCGAGTCATCATCGTAAGGAGTTTGTGAGTGAGAGTGAGGTACTGATGGTCCTACATAGTGTCGTTTTGGAGGCGGTGTATTCGATTCGCTCTTTGAGGGCAACGAAGGCCCAGCTGCGCGGGAGGCAGTAAGGTCGGGTGGCAGAGCTGGTGTGTAATCGTCGTCTTCGTCGGAATCCCCGGCTGACGCAACGGTTGAAAGGAGGTGTGCAGGAATTTGTGGGCCTATGGAAGACATTTGGGAGTAGCTTGAAGCACTTGGTGGATTCGTAACTTCTTAGCTTATGTAATCGCAACAGCGGCGCCAACGTCAGTTTCCGCTCTTCCGGCGCAAAACAGTGTGGCGCGTAGTACGGACGGCGGATATAATATCCGTAGTCCAGCGGCACAAAGACGAACAGGTGGCGGACTTTATTTTGAATCACCTCGGTGTTGAGATAGGCGCTGAGACGCAAGGCCCAAGGTACGAAGTTCCGAACGCAGACTCAAGGTACGAACGCAGATTCGATTCAGATTAATCGTATGATATTCATTTGTGGACGCTTACTTATAAAAAGAGTCGTAGAGATGGAAACATCTCAGTCCTGTCCTACTGACTAGAGACGGAGATGCTGTCACCACTCCGCCACCGTTCAGCTGCCAAGCCGTGGCGAAAACAAGGTACACTACCAATATCAGAGGGAGTGTAACTACAATACTCTAAGAGCAAAAATATCAATGGACTTATGTAGGGTCCATGCGGTGACTCGGACCTTTAGCCAATTTAACATCATTCATCGTTCAAACGTTCATCACTGAGTTTTTGCTCGTACCTTGCCGAACAATTTCCGACTGATAAGTTACAGGTCACTTATCACCGTTTTTGCTCGTACCTTGCTGACAGTCTGTGAGAGCTAAACAATTTCCGAGTGATAGCAGATCACTCATCACCGCTGAAACCGCCCTTCCGGCGCAGCGCAAAACGGTGTGGCGCGTAGTACACCACGGCGGATATATCCGCAGTCTGGCGGCATAAAGACGACCAGGCCATGGTGGACTTGGGCTGACTTTGAATCACCTTGGTACGTGCTACATTGCTAATCTTATCAGCACATACAGTGCACGCCCATCTGCCATGAACTCCGCATCCCACCTACCACCTTCCAACAGTCATTGTCCGAAGCCTGGGTGCGGAAAACCTCTTCCTGTAAAGTTCAAGAAGGGCGGTATCAATGATAGGAAGGCATACCTACTGGTAAGTTCCCCCTCATACTCTAGTAGTTGACTCGTGGTTCATTGATGCTCGTTTGGTAGTGTGATAATCCAACGGTTCACAGTGACAAGTACTGGTGGGTCCCTCCTGATTGGGTCTATGTAGGACACTTGCCACCACTCAATCAAGGTCCGGAGGTCATGGTAGGACATGCTCTTGTGGCACAGAAGAGTGGACTATTAATATTTATGTAGGCAGTGGCCTCAGACGGGCTGCTTCAGCCCCTTCAGACAGGAGAATTTCAAGGTTTTAATCACTTTACATTGACACAAGATGAGGATTACGAGATGGAGATCGTGTGACGAATCGAGACGCTCGGACTAGGAATAGGAACGGGACTTTTTGTTGGGTCAAAAGACTGAGGAGGATATTCGCTGGGGAGAAGTCTTAATACGCTGATTGAGACGGAGAATCACAGGAGAACGTGTATGAGGCATGTAACTAAGTGATTGCGTATGTAAACACACATGATACGAGTGCACACGAAAACAGCAACGACTCTCGCGTTCTTCTAAGACAGTCGAAAAAAGAGCAAAAGACACAACCTGTATGAATTCAGTTGCTACGTCGCCCCGCATTAGAACTTTCAAGTTCCTAGAGAAGTTTACTCCCACGGTGCCCATAGTTCCCTGACCGCATTCTCATCGATCCTCCTCTCCAAACATATCTCAAACGGAGCAGCATATATGTTTCGAATGCAAGCGCATCAATCTTTGCTGCAGGATTCTCCGAAAGTCAGAAAGCCTACAGAACAGGCCATACTGTAAGAATGATACATTAAATACCTACAATTGTAGATGAAATGTGATACAATAATTACTGAAGTCCATAGATACCTATCATTGTAGGGCTGATATATCAATGGAGGATCCTGTCAGGACACTCCCATAATAATCTCACACCCCTAATTTTCGCATTTTTGACCACCTACTGTGGGAATTTCCCCACAACACTTAAAAATAGATTGCTTCTCCACATTTTCGCATTTTTAGCCACCCCACTACACCTAAAACATCACCCATTTTGGGAATCTCCACAATATCAATTATTCCCACACCCTCCCCACCTCACTGCAGCTTCACCACCACACCACAATAGGTCCCCTCTTGTATCTAAGTAGTAGTTTGGTATATATATGTACAATATAATGTAATAGACCGCTTTTTTTGCTTACTTGTGTGCCTGCTCCTCCTCTAGAGGCCATTTAACATATGTTAGAGTAAAGAACACTTTCGCACTTTTGCCCCTTTGGTGGGAAAGTGTTCTATTATATTCAAAACATGTTTATGAGCATATATGAGTATATTCCCATCTTTATTTGACCCCCTGAAGCGCCCTACATCAATAGATATAGCACATATGCAAGAAAACACAGAATATGTTCCTATTTAATTATTTCTAGGTGGACAGACTTGGAAAAATGATTCCCAGTATCTATTCAACAATATGAACAATGTATCAGGAGCCCAGGACCATGGGATAATTCCCTGTTGCATGGTGTGCCCCCCCTCTCCTGGTGGTTTACCCCCTGTGAAAATTTTTCCTGCAGGACCGGACCTTAATTGAGGTGAGGGGTCTGTTTCTATGTATATTTGGAGTAGATCTATCATATAGCTGGCCCAGAACACACATAGGATCCTGCTACAAGAACAAAAAAATAGAAAATCTCACTTTTGACACTTTTGATGTTTTTTAGTATCTTACTCTTGCATAAATAACCATCCCTGCTCACATATTATCAGTAGTACATTCACACATATGTTCTATGCCAAGGATCAGCCCTACATAGGGCGCAAATTTGATATCTAATGTACAGGAGGTATTTCTACTGATAAGGAGCCCATACTTTCAAAACATCGAAATTTAATAATCAGACACTTGGAGTAGATTTAAAGTACATTCACTATCATATACCTAAATTTACAAAACAATCCAACAAGAATTGAGTGCTGAGGAAGTGAAATAGATAAGAAATTGAGTGTGGGAAAGTTCAAAGACTCAAAACATCGAAAATGGTCAGTTGGGCAGCAGTAGGACTTTAATGCTGGGTCAACTCAAATATACATCACATTCCTTCCATCACCCTCTAACCTCAGGGCAGTATGTAGCATAGGTTCATTTAGTAGTCTATCATATATCCTACATATTTTCAATGAAATATTTGCCCTGTACCATATATAAATGTGACTTTGTGTCAAAAGATGTCAATTGTCACTTTTCACACATATGTCATTTTACTTGTCATTCAGTCAGTCCTTCACTGATCTTTCTAAAACTTCAAGTCCATCATTAGGGACATATATAAGAGGTATCCCAGGTATCTGATCACTTATCACAGGCTGGATTACTCTGTAGGTTTCCTATCAGTAGAAATACCTCCTGTACATCAGATATCAAATTTGCGCCCTATGTAGGGCTGATCCTTGGCATAGAACATATGTGTGAATGTACTACTGATAATATGTGAGCAGGGATGGTTATTTATGCAAGAGTAAGATACTAAAAAACATCAAAAGTGTCAAAAGTGAGATTTTCTATTTTTTTGTTCTTGTAGCAGGATCCTATGTGTGTTCTGGGCCAGCTATATGATAGATCTACTCCAAATATACATGAAAACAGACCCCTCACCTCAATTAAGGTCCGGTCCTGCAGGAAAAATTTTCACAGGGGGTAAACCACCAGGAGAGGGGGGGCACACCATGCAACAGGGAATTATCCCATGGTCCTGGGCTCCTGATACATTGTTCATATTGTTGAATAGATACTGGGAATCATTTTTCCAAGTCTGTCCACCTAGAAATAATTAAATAGGAACATATTCTGTGTTTTCTTGCATATGTGCTATATCTATTGATGTAGGGCGCTTCAGGGGGTCAAATAAAGATGGGAATATACTCATATATGCTCATAAACATGTTTTGAATATAATAGAACACTTTCCCACCAAAGGGGCAAAAGTGCGAAAGTGTTCTTTACTCTAACATATGTTAAATGGCCTCTAGAGGAGGAGCAGGCACACAAGTAAGCAAAAAAAGCGGTCTATTACATTATATTGTACATATATATACCAAACTACTACTTAGATACAAGAGGGGACCTATTGTGGTGTGGTGGTGAAGCTGCAGTGAGGTGGGGAGGGTGTGGGAATAATTGATATTGTGGAGATTCCCAAAATGGGTGATGTTTTAGGTGTAGTGGGGTGGCTAAAAATGCGAAAATGTGGAGAAGCAATCTATTTTTAAGTGTTGTGGGGAAATTCCCACAGTAGGTGGTCAAAAATGCGAAAATTAGGGGTGTGAGATTATTATGGGAGTGTCCTGACAGGATCCTCCATTGATATATCAGCCCTACAATGATAGGTATCTATGGACTTCAGTAATTATTGTATCACATTTCATCTACAATTGTAAGAAGTGATACATCAAACCTACAGGTACAGGTGTACAGAACAAGAGCCGTGTTGATGAAGACAGACTGATTCGCGACATGTTGGCTATGACACACTCTGACATTTTTAAGTAAGGCACGAGAAATGGTCGAGAGATGAACGATACCACTCACTAGCGACCAAAGCCAAAAGTGAGAAATCGGAGATCACCGTGCACACGGCATGCATCGTCAATCCAACGCTGAGGATTAAATGTGTATGGTTCTGGGAAGACAAGCGGGATCGTTTGCAATAGCCCTGAAACACGGGCATCAAGCAGAAAAGTCAGAAGACGAAATAGCTAACGTCCAGGGGGTCCAGGTGGTAATGGTAACCGCCTTGCATCGTTGTTTCACAATCCAGACGCTGGCTAGGACGATAAGGGGGGTACATGCAATGATAATCGCCATTGAAATGGTTCATAGTCACGAATCACGATACTCCACCACTTCGCAATAAGTTAAGACTCCAAAACAGTGGTTAGTTGCTGTGATGGGCGACAGATACGGTGAGATTACCGTGCATAGTCGCACTAACTAATACAAAGACACGTTCAACACATGCACGGATGTCATGTCCTGCGGCCTTGCTATGATAGTATGGGAACCTGATGACTACCCTGGTGATTGGTAGTAGGGCGAGTGCCAAGACATTTCGACTCCATCCGAAGATCAAGGTAGACCTTCATGCCGTTCTTGATGACCCATTGGATTGGTCGTGCCACAGGACCGTCAACCATTAGGTTTATAAACATTGCAATGAAGGTCAACCCGGAAGCGCAAGCGCCAAAGTGGGTCACCATTCTAAAAATGTACTCCAAACTTAAGTAGCCGCCCAAAATAGTACGTACGAGGAGATCTAGTCACGAATACTGTACTGGCTTAAGAGACAAATTTTTTTAAAGACAGGGAAGATGTAGGATTTTTTGAACGAGTCTAACAGACTATATGGGCTGAGTGCACCCTTGGCAGCACTTTTTAGAGCTTCTCACGGTCTGTTAGACCTGGTTTCCTTGTAGAGCGCAACTGGTCTCTGAGACCACCCTCCCCAGGGAGGTTCTCACCAAATTCCCTAACAGGTTTATGCAACCCTCTCGCACACTTCCACGAGGGGCAACCCTCCCGCCCTGCATCCGTTTGCGCACCTCGTCAATATCCCTCCCCTCGCCTCAAGAGGCACAACGGTACCCTCGCGAACCACCTCATGGACTCGTCCCTTATCATCAAGAGGGTAGCCCTGCCAGTCTTAGCAGCCTCATTGAGAGCCCAGAGAGCCCTAGCACATTATACCAAGCTTCTCCCGTCATTAATATTGTTAGTATAGTGACCCTCTCGTAGCCTCCCACCGTTTCCGTTACTGGTTATGTTATTTTATTCAATCAGTTACTTATGTTTGGTGAGATCTCCACAGGTTTTCCGATGCACAAAGACATTAGTGTTCTGAGATGTCCTGGATGAGACAAGTAGGCTATGCAACTGCTATACTAGTATTGACATAACAAATTACAAAGCATAGTAGCTACCAATGTAAGTGGGGTAGGGTGGTCATGACAGAGCAACTAGACAATGAGGATGGATTTAATACATCCCTGAAGGGTGCATTGTAGGTGCGAGAGGGTGCGAGAGAGGGTGCGGGAGGGTGCAGTGGATATATGAGAGGGTATGAAGGAGGATGCGCTGAATATATGAGAGGGTATGAAGGGAGGATGTGAGAGGGTATGAGAGAGGATACGAGAGGGTACGAGGGAGGATGCGAGAGGGTACACTGGATGTATGGGAGGGTGCACTGGATGTACGAGAGGGTGCGCTGGATGTACGAGAGGATGCGAGAGGGTGGTCTGACCTCTAAAACCAGGTGAGTAGATCATCTCTGGGACGTGTCAGCCGTTCGTCTGTGGCCTGCGCCACACAATCCCATGCACTGCATCGAGCATATCAGGCTCACTCTGGTGCGAGTCATCCATTCTTGCTGTGTGGTGGGCACATGACGGTCTGATTGACATTGAGGCTTGCGAGGGTGAATGAGAGGTTGGTGAGGTTTTCTGTAAGGATCATGAAGGTGGACGAGGGCTTGTGAGGGTTGAAAGGAGGCTCACGAGGGTTGAAATTGAGGCTCGCGATAGTGAACGAGAGGCTTGTGCGGAGGCTGTAAGTGTTGATTTAAGGCCTGAATGCGAGCGGCAGCAGAAACCTCAGCTACAGAATATGTGAACCAGTCTGCAAATACCAACAAAAACATACCCTTGTACTAGCAGTATTCCTCTGGTGGGTCTTCAGGCCGAGTCTACAATTATGTTTGAGCCCTCAGAAGAGCTTGCACCCGGGGACAGAGATGCTTGGTGCAGAGACGGAATGAACTCACATAAACCAGCGAGGGTACCTCATACTGTGAGGCATACCGATCCAACGAATAGATGAGAGAGGCCACAGAGGGCTAGCTAACCATGCCTGGTGCAGGATGCCCCACATCGGTACCTGGTGCAGGGATGATGAAGGACCAGCCTTCAGTGAGTCTCAAAGGCCAGACAGAGACGGTGCATACCCATAAGCATGAATGGAGCGCTCACGAGCTTCTCCAGTGCACCTGAACTAGGCAAGAATGAACACATGCAGACAAGAATGAAAGTGTGCGGGCGAGAATGAACACGAACAATGAGAAATAAACCTGCACAAGTGAAAATAAATATATATCAGTGAGAATAAATGCAAATGACAAGAACGGAACACGCACAAGTGAAAGTGGGCATGTACAAGCAAGAACAAGTGGTACTGGCGAGAACCAATGCATACAGGCCTAGATGAGTGCAAACACATCAAAAGAATGAGTACAAACCAGCAAGAATGAGTGCGAGCAAGCGAGAACGAGTGTGCATGAAGAATGTGGAGGAGTAAGCAACGATGGAAAATTGATATGCACTGACCGCTACGATAGATTGCAGAAAGAGAATATTTGGTTCTGTAGCAGCTTGTACACAAAGTCATGTGACATGATGCGAGACAGCGCTTCAGAATTCAGCGCTGCAGCGCTCAGCGCTCAGGAGTCAGCAGCCAATCAGATGACGAATAAAACTCATACTGAAACATAAAACCTTGATTGTAGACTGAATATTGATGATAGCAGTACTTTGAGTGGTCCAAAATAGCAGCACAATAGGCCTTGCATATTGCAAGACACCATGAAGTACAGTTGAAATGCTCATAATGCATATGCTAACAATGCATAAGTCTCATAATGCATGGACTTTTTTGGATCCCGACGGCGTTCCCATGTAATTGACCGCATAATGCATAATGCATAATGCATAACCTTTGCATAGCCAATATGCATTATGAGGTACCAAATTGATAGGACGGGACAATAGGTACGACAATGTATTGCATAAATTTATTGTTCTGCTTCAGTGGTATTGTCTCGTTCGACTATGTATAGAAGCTAGCAAGTAATCACGACAGTACGATACCACACAACAATGTCCGTAAACCCAAAACGCAAACCCCGTGACAAGCCCGCTGTCTATAACCGACCTGCGAAGCGGCAGAAAATCACCAAGGACACTCCTCGAACTTCAGCTCATTCTCCCAAATGCACTTCTCGCCACAATCTTACACTCTCTGACTGGTTAACAGTCTATTCATTTGTTGATTCTCATCCTACTGTATCACAGATTGAAATTGTTGAACACTTTAAATCTCTCAAGTCGGGTGCACTCAATTTCACGCAGTCAACCTTATCACGCAAGTTGCAGGAACGTCCAAAAATGGAAGCACGGATCAACGATAACCCTAATGCATTGTCATCGAAGCGGCCAAGGATTGTCACAAGGCCCGATGTCGAACGTGCCTTAATTCTGTGGGTTAGGCACATGGAGAGTAGACGTGAAACAGTGACTGGGCCTATGCTGCGAGAGAAACGGAAAAGGTTTGAAGATGAGTTTGATGTCCCGGAAAATGAAAGGCTGTCGGGGGAATGGCTCCAATCATTTTGTACTGCCTACAAGATTCGCGAGTACCGACGGCATGGAGAAGCTGGGTCTGTTGACATCGAAGCTGTTGATAAAGAACGAGAGCGTTGTCGTAAGATCTTGGTGAAGTTTGCTCCCAAAGATCGGTGGAATTTTGACGAGACATCATTCTTTCCTTAGTGAGTGTTCATTTATATTAATCTATGTCACCTAATTTTTTTTTCATTTTAGTGCACCTCCAGACCGTGGCCTTGCAACACGACAAATGAGTGGTAAGAAGAAAGAGAAATTCCGTATCTCCATCGGATTAGCCTGCAACGCAGATGGAAGCGAGAGGCTCGAGCCTTTTTTTATCGGCAGGGCAAAGAAACCCCGATGCTTCAAGAAGCAGACACCGGAACAGCGGGGATTTTATTATCGGAATAATAAGAAGGCTTGGATGACAGCAGTCATATTTGAGGAGTACGTGGACATGATGATATGATTGCTGTTAATATCTAATCAGTGGCCTAGATGGATCAAAAAACTCGATCTTCAGATGAAGCAACAAAACCGGCACATTTGCATGTTTATTGATAATTTCTCTGCCCACAGCATCTCGTATCAACCATCAAACATTGATCTTGAATTTTTTGGGCCCAACATGACACCATTTGTCCAACCATGCGATGCTGGAATCATCCGATGCTTCAAGGCACTATATCGCCGTAATTTTTGCGCGCGTGCTATTGATCTTGACGAAGCTGGCGAACGGGATATTTATAAAATTAATATTCTCGAAGGCATGACAATGGCGAAGCAAGCATGGTATGCTGTCACGTCCGAAACCATCAAACATTGTTGGGATCACACTGACATTCAAGTGTAAGTCATCTTTTGACCTCATTTTTTTGGGTGCTCAAGTCTATCACAGTGATCCAACGACTAACGCTGACACACGGCCTCACACGGATCCACTTGCGTGGAACATCGTCCACAAATTCGCAACTACCAAAATGTCCCTTCCCAATGCGGAGAACAAGCTACAGGCTCTTCTTGGCGAGCGCTACATAGATTCTGATTGGAGACCGGCCCTCAAAGCTGTAATGGATGCTGAAGGAGATGTGGAGATGGCTTTAAATGCCATTGATGCACTTATGCAAGCTGCATCTCGTCGTACCGGCCTCAAAATTCGTATTCCCGCGCGCTCACAACAAGCTGCCCAGCTATCTTCTACCGAAGCTGCGCTTATGCAATCAGTCCGAGAACTCCAAGCACGCAATCGCATTTTCGGTACCTTGCCAACTATTGATGAACTTCTGGACCCCGCCGAGGAGAGAGATAAGGGAGAATTCTCTGCTTTTGAAGGTGGTGACTCATCCATTGCAGACACGGTCCGCCACGAAATTGCCGTTGCAAATGGTGAAGTTATCGAGGTTGATTCTGATGACGACGACGACGACGAAGCGGATCCATCAATCACTCGTCAAAATATTCTCGATTTGTGCCAGCAGCTTGAAGTTGGATGCATGCAATATGGTGATCCTCAATTTTCACTTGATTTATCATCACAACTTCGAAAGTTTCGCGCGAACCTACAACGCGAAGAACTACTTAATGCTAGACAAACTTCTTTAGAACAATTCTTCTCGGTATAATACATGTACTTCTGTAGGACTATGGACGATTTTCTGTCACACTTTTGGCGGAGGTCACATGCGTCACAATAGTGTGACACATATGCTATTGCATATGTCTCATAATGCATAACGTTTTGGCGGTCCCAACGGTATGCATTATGAGCATTTCAACTGTACTCTTGTGAGGGAAATGACTCGGAATATGACACTCTTTCAAGTTGACATTCACTGCCTGCGATGTCACTCTCACTGCTCAGCTAGGCAACCACAAATCCTGCACTCTCAGCCTCCTGCTGCCATCTGACGCTGTCATCCTACTACCACCTGTAGCGGCTGGGACCTGTTCTTCTGGCCATGGGACACGGGGATGCGTTGGACCGTGATGAGATGATAGATTTCGTTATGAGCTGCTGGGATGAAGAGGCAGGTTTGTTCTCATTAAGAGATCCATGTCATCTCGAGCTCACATTCTACAGGTGCTTTTGGTGTTTATCTTGATCATGATGCGCACCTGCTTTCTACTCTCAGCGGTATTTGTTTGCATCGCGGCACTCGCTATTCTGGACAGATTGGATTGTGAGCTTCTGTACATATGACTACCCAGTGTTCCTGATTCTCTGTTTACAGGTTTGCTACAGCGTCTGTGTGCTATCCGCCCTTTCTATTGTTGACAAGCTCACACGGACAGACTGGAGGCCTTCATTCTCTCTGTGGTGCGAGAGGATGGAACAAGGTCTTGTGAGGAAAAGTGAACGAGGAACGGGGGAGAAGGGCTAACAGGTAAGAGTCTAATCTCAGTCTTTGGGGAACAGAGCTCAATTAACAAAACGTGTACCTAACAGGTAAGAGTCTACTACTACGTCGTGTTAGCGTTTCTAAACAAAAAGGTAACTTGAAGGTATAATAACTCACGTCTCAGTCTCTGGGGTACAGAACTGAGACGCCCGTTTGGCTTCGCTCTAGGATTTACACTGTAAGTGGTTCTCTGATCGAATATATAGAAATGAAACATTGATACTTCGCAGACTCGGGGCCGACGTTACTCATCCATCGTTCCTGGCCCTTTCTCCTTGCACTCGCACTCTTTACTCCTCGTCCAGTGCCTTTCTTTCAGCTCGCTCGGTCTTCTTCGTCTCGGACTCCAACACAAGGATGTGAGAGGGTGAGGGTGCGACAGAGGTGCGAGAGGGTTCAACAGAGGGTGCGAGAGGGTTCGACAGAGGGTGCGACGGAGGTGCGAGAGGGTGCGACGGAGGTGCGAGAGGGTGCGACGGAGGTGCGAGAGGGTGCGACAGAGGTTCGACAGAGGTGTGACAGGATGCGACGGAAGGTGCAACAGAAGGTGCGACGGAGGTGCGAGGGGGTGCGACAGAGGGTGCGACAGAGGTGTGAGGGGATGCGACAGAGAGGTACGAGGGGATGCGACAGAGGTGCGAGGGGGTGCGACAGAGAGGTGCGACAGAGGTGTGAGAGGATGCGACGGAAGGTGCGACAGAGGTGCGAGAGGGTGCAACAGATGATGCTGATGCATCAGAGGATGCAACGGATGTACAAGAGGGGTGCGAGATGATGCGCAGGATACCAATCAGTGTAGTACTAAGAACTTGGGTCACGTACTTAGAGCAAATCTATTGAAACGCACCTGCAAAACTACCAAGCTCACTAAGGCCTACATGGGAGGAGCTCTGGAGGCTCGTGAGGAGGCGCTGAAGGCCCGCGAGGGAATGCGAGAGCATGTACTATTATTAGATGGCGGGAGGGTGGGTCTCAGAGACTAGTTTCCCGTAACATAGAAAGTGGGTCTCTTAGACCCATTATAGGCACCGAGAAGTGCTGCCTGAGGTGGCTGAGTGTCTGAATCGTGTGGGCGCTTAGTAATGTCCATTATGTAACCTTGTGGCAATCGCGTCAGTTTAATCGTTTACCGATGTATTGGATGACTTTCCGTAGGCAAAATAATCCAGAACAGAATATACCGGAGTCTCAAAAATATTACGAATACCGATGATATGATAATCTATACTGGAATAATCTGCCGTGCGCTCGTTCAATTGAATTTAGTCCAGTCCTTGATGGACAATCGCCTTACAATCCAGCGGCTGCTTCTTGACGAAAACGAGGCCAACCTTTTCGACGACGATGAAAGATTTCAGGTCCTCGCTGCTGCTATCATTGCTGGGACTGAGATGTCACGACAAGAGCGTGTTGACACTCGGCACCCACATCGTTTATACCTCTGCCGACCCCAACTGCTTCCAAATCCTCGCATCAACACTCCATGGCAGGTACTATACATTAGCCAAAATGATAGAGCATTCATCACTACAATGGGCGTTGATGTATCCACTTTCTCTTCACTACTTACTGCAGGATTTGCGCAAGCCTGGTATGAAACGCCAATTCCTCGTCATGATGTCTCTGCACATGGAAATCCACGGATAGATCAACGCTCCCTCAATGCCGCAGGGGCACTTGGGCTCGTGTTACACTATCTTAGCTCTACTATGCACGCTGTCAGCCTCCAGCAGATATTTGCTATCATCCCCAGTACTGTCACCCGATACCTTCACTTCAGTCTTGACCTTCTCTTATGCACGCTCCGCACTCTACCAGAAGCCAAGATTCAATGGCCACGAGGCCCAGATTTTGAGCGCTGTAGTGCTCTTGTGGTGGCACGTCATGGGAGACTTGGAGGGGCATTTGGTAGTATTGACGGTCTCAAACTACCTGTTCAAACCTCGGAGGATGTTGATATCGAGAACGCCACATTTAATGGGTGGCTCTCAGAGCACTTTATCAGTTCTGTATTGGCTTTTTCAGCTGAAGGTAAGTTCAAAGCGGCCTCGTCACTCTAGCCCTGATTAACAACATTAAAGGGGTGATCATTGCTGCAAGGTTGAATGCCCCAGGCAGTTGGCATGACTCACGTCTCGCTCATCGAATCTATTCCTTGCTTCGAAACGACACCCCCCCTGGTTACTATATTGTCGCCGACACAGCGTTCCCTCGTGGCAGCAACGACATACAGGGCCGAATCTGCGCACCTCTCAAACAAGGACAACGTGTCCGAGGCTCACTCGCTGAGATTGACGAACGGATGGCATTTAATCGCGAGCTCCTGTCTTACAGGCAGACTGCTGAATGGGGGATGCGTAGTCTTCAAGGTGCCTTTGGAAGATTGCGTGTACCACTCGAAATCGCTGACAAGGACTCACGGGGAGATCTGATCGAAATCTGTGTTCGTTTGCACAATTTGCGTGCAATCCGCGTCGGCATCAATCAAATACGTACGGTGTACCTCAAACAGTGGCAGGATACGGTTGATGACATCGCAGTATGGCACAATTTTGAGAACATGTTGTTTTCGGAGCAGAGGCAGAAAGATCGTGTTTCAAGATTCCATGTCACACTAGAGTACGAGTAGCTTAAGACTTTGATTACTGAACCAAACTATGACAAAATGTCATCTATTTCTATCTGTATAAGCTGCGCGAGTGCCTTGAGCGAGTGAAACTAGAAACAAGTATCTAAGCTGCGCGAATGCCTTGAGCGAGTGAAACGAGAAACAACTATATCTAAGCTGCGCGAATGCCTTGAGCGAGTGAAACGAAACAACTGTCTAAGCTGCATGAGTACCTTGAGTGATTGAAACGAGAAATATGTTACCTTATCTATCTAAGCTGCGCGAGTGCCTTGAGCGAGGGAAGCAAGAAACTACACCTCTGGTGTTTGACAACGAGCTAATGTGCTCATGGACAGAACATCACCCTCTCCCTCACTCTTGATGTCTATTACATCCACCCGGGTCTGTTCCTTCTTACGACGAACAATCACCGAATTGAGTGGGCGTCCTGTGCCACGCGAACGGGGTCTTGATGCCCAGGGGCGGTGGACAAAGCGAGGAGAAGGTGTCCTACCAAAAGGAGGACTATCATGGTCATATCGAGGAGAGGTTGGAGGGAGGCCTAAGTTGTCAGTCTCTGGGGTTTCTGGATCGCTGTGCCAGATAACAGATTGGCCTCCATCAGGGTAATAAGTATAGTCCGCGTGTTTTGGTTTCGGTCTGTGCTGGCGACGAGATCTGGGAGCAGCTTTGTTAGGAGCAAGCTGTTGAACTTGTGTCATCTCAAGACGAAGCTGGGTAAGGTCACGCTCGCGTTCAGTAGTGTAGAGTTTGCTTTGTAGGTCGAACAGTTGGCTCCGTAATTTCTCTGCGACGGCGTTCGCGTCACGCAGCTGCTCTCCCTGGGCAAGTAACTGCGTGTTTGCAAGAGTCCTGGTTGCACGATTCTCGTCCCGAGCTTGCTGGGCAGCAGGGTCAAAGGCGCCACTGATGCGAGTAAGTAGCTCCGAGGCTGCTGCACCTCGGCGACGTGGCGCAGGTGCATCTGTCCGAGTGGCACGGGTGACTGCAGTGTGCTCAAGGGGGGACATACTTCGCACCTTCACAGGTGTATCGTCAGGATTCAACTCATCGTCGTAGTCCGAGTCGTTTAGATCGCGCGTGCCAGCGCGGTTATTGATGCCTGCATCAATCATATGGGCACGAGTCACATCGGGAGGACACACTCCATCGCCGGTAGGCTTTGTGGTCTTCACCAACTGAGCTTGCAATGTGAGCTATTAGAACGCCGTTGTAGAATAGAGTGGAACTTACTTGTTTGAATTTGGTTTCGAGTGACTGGGCTTTACGGTGAGGGCGGTCATGGCGAGTTGCCCACTGCGTGAACTTTGAGTGGACTTCCTGCCACCCTTTCTGACCCAGAGGGAGCACGTCTTGGACAAGGTCCAGGAGAGCTTTGACGTCTTCCGAGCTGTAATTGTTAGAACCATTTGGGCGACCACGTTTGGTCCTTAGTTCATCCTCGTCCTCGAGGGCACGCTTTTGAGGGAGGTTGCCTCCATTCATGTCAGTATTCTCTTTTCCCTTGCCTTTCATAGCTCTGGTCGTGGTCTTGTGACGTGCCCCGCCAGTTTTGATAGCAGGAGCGTATCCCCGACACTCAGCAATGACTGACGGGTCACGAAGGTCCCGGTCTGGCGAGTCCGGGAGCGGGATATGAGCAGGACCCTGGTATGCGCTAGACAGCATGGAGCGGAACCCAGCTGGTGAGGGCGGTAGTGACAAGTGAGGTTGAGAGAAGTTGGCCGGAGTTGTAAGTCCGAAATCCAAGGGCGCAGCTGCATGTCTCTGCAAGATGATAAATACTTGTTGTGAAGATCAGAGAACGAAGTCTCACCTCATATGCCTGAAAGCCTTCAGACCGCTGCACTTGAGTGACAACCTGGGCAATCCCAGGATGGGCCCGCCAATTTCCTAAGTCATCACGCGCATACGCATTCCCTGCGCCATCATAGCGCAACTCGGGAATCACCTGGCTACGAGGGATAATCATGGATTGGGAGGGGGTAATATCAGACATTGGAGGGACTGAATATTTAGGTACTTACCTTGTGGCTACCGGTACATGACCTTTATACACAAGTGTCTGTTGAGCCGTCGGGTGCAAGGGGTGCGCATATTCATAGTAAAAAAAATTGCAAGGACCCTGGTGCTGGTAACGGTGCAACGCGAGCGCGCAAAGCAGGGACATGAGGGTGCCAACTTGACTTTGAGAGACTATTGAGAAATTTTCACTATCAGAGGGCGAGGATTGGTGGGAGATTAACACTAGGTTGCATTGGGCAATATTGGAGGCACCGTCAGGTAGTGACTCTGTTACCGGGCACAGAGGACCAAGCATGTCGTAGTGGGCACTTGGTATCACCTAGATAGTGGCAGGAGAGAGAGACATTAGCATACTTGGCGAAGGGTTGGGAGGTACCTCAATATTACTGCGCAAGGTGCCGCATTGCGTGCCATGCATCTCGAGCAAGGCTGGTTATGTCAGCGGATATTGCTGGCGTTAGTGGCCCAAAACGGAAGCAAGTCGTCGCTAAAGTCTATTGGGGGGGGGGTACCCCCCCCCAATAGAATTAAGGTTTATTGGGGGGGGGTAGATGACACATGGTTACGAACTGACTGGAAATGAACAGCGGCATCGCGGCACACCTGCCTAATATAGGTTTATATATGATATGATATTCTAATCAGAATATTTCAGCCTACGGAAAGTCATCCATTGTGCTCTCCCTTCGAATGATATTCCTAGGATGTGGCACAGAAGCGCGGACTATTAGTAATATTGATGTAGGTCTCAGACGCGCCGCTTGAATCGTTTTTCAATCCCTCCGAACAGGACAACTTCAGCGTTTTGATCACTTTGCATCGACACGCTCCGCCATGTCAGGTTCAACATCAACATCACAGGATCTTCCCACAACTGTCCTGCCGCTCTCACCGCAAGAACGTAATGAGATCGATCGAGTCGTAGTCCAGAAAAATCCCCGCGTCCTGAAGATGATCGATGAAGATACAGAGGACACATCGGATCTCCTTGCCACGATCACGCTAGGAACACTTGTGGAGGCCAGTAGTAAATTGCTCAAAGGTGGACACTCGAAGGTCAATCTTGACCTGGACATGGCGGGGCAGGAAACACTGCAGAAACACTCTCAACTACGGGAAATCATCCGCCACGCCTGTCAGACGCGCTCGTTCTCTCACATCGCTGACCTCGGTGAGTGTTCGTGTCAGCGACATGAATGTCCCTCTGTTGACAGTCGCTGGAAATGCAGCAATATTTCAAATACCCCTAGCTAGCGATCCCGTGCGGTCGTCTCAAGGTGAGAGACTTCTATCTTGTAACATCTACAGTCACATCTCAGGTCAGTTGTATCCTAGATGAGGACCGGTCAGACTTTCTTTACGATTCATTCGTCAGACCTTACGTTGGCAAGGCTGTGGACGGTTTCTACGAGTACCTGAACAATAACAACATGGAGTTCAGGGGTCCGCATGGGCCATACTATGCTAAGTTCTGTTCGATCGTCCAAAGTTCTGGTACGGGAAAATCAAGACTAATAATCGAGGTCAGTGTTTTATAGTCCGTGTTCGTATCAGGTGGCTAAAGCATCGAATTTAGCTCCGGAACAAGGGTGTTATTGTGTTGTACATGAACCTTCGTGATCGAAGTGATCTGGGCTTCCCTATGCGAGACCTAGTGCCCGCGCGTATATTGACGGAAGATACGGACTGCACTGCAGCCGAGTATACCGCTCGTTGTTGCGCGTTCTTTACAGCAATATTTCAGACACTTCAGGAGGATCTGAGTGGCAAATTACCTCGGCTACGCTCCGGCAATCCTGATCCTGTAATCAAATCATGGAATGACCAAATGTGCGATATGCGCTCGAACGCTCGTTCCGAGTTCTTTCAGAAAGTTCATTCTCGATATCAGGAGGTGAGCAGGGAAAGTCATAGTCTCTTGACAGATGGACTAAATAAGTTTGCAACAGACCCTTACCAAGATCAAAATACCGAACCCCGGAGAGAAAACCGACGTGAACCCCGCTGCGCCAACAGCAGAGGAGACCACCGCAAAGTTAGGGAGTATGTCTCTCACAGGTAATTGTTGTAATTTGCGCAATGCAGCCATCCGAGCTCACACTGCGTAAACAGACGAAAAGATCAGGGCGCCGAAATTGGAAGGCGAATCATTCGTCACGACATCTTATAACAACATGCTGATGGCTCTGGGTATATTGACTGAGAACAAGGACCAGGTCTCGAATCATGATCCCAAACTCGTGATAGCATTTGACGAGGCCCATCCTCTGAGCAACATGAGTGCAAAGGGTTTTCGTCCATCACATATCATTGGCAGGACGATCAACTGCTACTCCAGGAACAACAATGCACCGGTCTGGGTCGTCTTTGCATCCACGACCTCGCAAGTGGCAGATTTTTCAGCGCCGAAGTCGATCCGTAAGTACCTGCTATACGCTGCCTGTTTCCAATCTTGAACAATCTAGCAGATGATTCTCTGCGCGTAGCGGTAGCAGGCCAACTCCTCTATCCGCCCTATACACGTCTTGGTTGGGACCAGAATGCAGATTCTTTGTCTAGTACATTGGCGAATAATGTTGCGAGCTTTGATCACATCGTTGGGTTCGGTCGTCCACTGTTTGTCCCTATGTTTTTATTCTCGTTTTAAATCTCGTTGACCACCATGAATAGATGGAAGTCACTCGTAGGGAAACGTCCTATCTCTGAAGTTTTGGTACTGGCTGCCCAGAAACTCTGCAAATCGATCACATTCAATGCGAATGATGCGAACCAGGCTCTTGCTATCCTGTCCCAGAGATTCGGTCTCGACATTTGCTTGGGTCACCCCGATGCTGTGTCTTATCTCGAAAAGGCAGTAGCTAGTTACCTGCGCATATGCTTTTCGACGACCGAAGATAGGATGTGGTCCTTCACCGGTTATCCATCGGAGCCCATTCTGTCTTGCGTTGCAGCAATGATACTCCATAGGACGCCTGGCGATGTGGATAATGTTTTGTCGATCTTGAAAAAAAAGATTGATGGTGGGATGGTCGAGATAGGACAGAGCGGGGAGTTGGCCAGCAGGCTTTTGCTGCTTCTCGCTAAGGATCTCTTTGTCCGCAAGGACCACCCCAATGGCGTGATCCAGGATTTACTCTATTACGGAAGTGGGGATGCGGAACTGATCGACTGCCGGAAGGTCTTCGTCATCGATTTCCTGGAGTACCTATTTGGCCAGACATTCTGGTCGAGGACAGTTGAAGGGGCCAAGGCAGCTTTTCAGCATGCTTACATCAATTTCTCGCACTGGGTGTCCATGACAGAGTTCATCTCACCGCCAGTTCCCGATCAAACTGACGCCGATTTGTTGAGGTAAGCAAGCTTCGAGGCATTGCGATATTATATCTGAGATTATCACCTCTGTATAGTGCTAGATGCAGCGCCGAAGAGTGGACTTTGCGCCACTGGCATCGCACAAGCGCGGTCCAATGCTGTCATCTGCAGCCGCTCGTCGACAAGATGATTCCCATTTATTTTGACGATCCTGCCCTCGGTCCCAGTGATCTCAATCGCGTGTCACAGATATTTATTTCCGACAAAGCGGGGAAGAATCGCCATGAGCATGACTTAGGGTTGGTCACTCGCACGCATGATTCAATCCAGTGCCTATCGAATCTCCCCTACATCGCTCTTCTCCTCGACCTGAATGTGGAACCAAAGCTTAACGTTACGTTCCCGGAGAAGGAGCCAAATCACATCGAAACAGACCGATGTCTGCGGATCTACGCTTCTGGAATAAGTGAAACCACATTTCCATTCTTGAGCGAACATCCCGGTGTTGCGAGGCAGCTGCGTGGGCTTGTCTCTCGGCAGAAGGAGGCACCATCCCAAACCATTCTCGAAGCCCTGGTCAAATTTGGGAGTACGGCTAGGCTACGCAACTTGCAGTGGGAATTACAAGATGCATGATAATCCAATACAACTCGGATCATAACCAGACGACTGCAGTACAGTGAAAAGCGATGTAGGACATGTTCCTGTGTATGATAGATAATGATCGTAGCGCTACTGCTCTGTTGAGTCGATCTGTTTCCACCCTTTGTGACCTTGTAGTTTTACGATTGTTCAAGGAACTTTTTCGGCCATTGTTTGATTTCACATTTTCGCTTATACGGTGGGCATAAATGGAGGCTTCAATTGTGCTAATTAGATATCCACCAAAACTTGGTCATCATGGGGTCACTACAACTGAGTCGGTATCGAACGAGACGCATCCCACAAATGGCGGAATTTTTTTGCACGAACCATAAATACAGCTATGTTCGATAAGAACTCGTGACAGCCAAGGACAAAAGCTTTTGAGCAGGATAGATGGAATTGCGGGTAATGAACAGCATCACAGTAATACGCTATTGACCGTCCATCTCCCTGTTCAGTGATGTCAGGATTGCATCGCGGTGTGGTGAAAGAAGCGTTTCTTATGGTGAGAAGGCGAGGGACGCCGGCCCCAACACACATGATACGGATACATGTACACAAAAACAGCGACGACACTCGCAGCGCTACGTGCACACTGCAAACTGACGAGGCCTGGCTTTCGTCGGGTCAAGTGCCACGATTTCGATAAGTAGTACACAAGTTACAGGACTGCATGATGAATGAAACGTACATGCCAATAAGTCGCCACTTTGTGGAGGTACAAGCATCCACTCTTCCCGCTGAAGCTTTTCAGCTTGCTCACCTCTTCCTGAAGTTTCCTTCTCTTTTCCTCCCTCTCCAAGAACTCTTCCACGCCTGACTTGCCTTCTATTTGTGAAGCATAAACTGCAGGAAGTGGTTGAGGCCCAACATCTGAATCCGAGCCATCATCGTAAGGAGCGTGTGAGTGAGGCAATGACGGTCCTACATAGTGTCGTTTTGGAAGTGGTGTATTCGATTCGCTCTTTGAGGGCAACGAAGGCCCAGCTGCGCAGGAGGCAGTAAGGTCAGGTGGCAAAGCCGGTGTGTAATCGTCGTCTTCGTCAGAATTTCCTGATGACGCAACGGTTGGAAGGAAGGTGTGCAGGAATTTGTGGGCCTATGGAAGACATTTGGGAGTAGCGATGAAGCACTTGGTGAATTTGTAACTCTCTAATAGCTTATGTAATCGTAACAGCGCAACGCAAACTCGTTGGCTCACAGATTACTAATTACGGTGTGTGCACCTCTTATTTTTTAGATGGAACGATCTAGTTGGGGAGCATCCCAGAGACTTCTCATACAGCATAAGGTCCCTGCGCGCTCGAATAGCAGACGCGTACGCCTATTTCGAAACTCGTGGTGATTTCTCAATACCTTTAACATTGCAAGTTAAGTTTACTAATAGCTACAGCCTGACTTGACTCGAGTCGGAGAACTCACGACACCGTTTGTAGTACTGCTTGGCGCAAGGTTCAATATATAGTAGTAAGTAGCAACGGTATACGACTCGTTATTTGATAATCTAGGGATATCATATCAGCGAAGGGGCGGCGCCCAACTTTGAATTATCTCCCGCACCATCATCGTTTGCCTCCACTCACAAATTTATAATCTTATTCATCATCCGCACGCTACATACCTATCCAATCAGTTTATTCATCTTGAATAACCCGAATTCCGGGGTAAGCAACTATCGACCATTTGGCCACGCAATCCCAGTCCCAAGGCCCTTGCCTCTCAGAGGCCCCTTTTAACAAATCGTATCTCAGCTCCTTCAGGGAACAAGCCTACCCACGGCACCAACAGTCCACATAAACCTCCGCATCCATGGCCAGGAGGGTACAAGCACCCTACATTTGCCTTCCCAGCATCCACCCGCAGGACTTCACCACGAGCGGTCCGCGCTAATGCCTGCATCCGTGTGGAACGGACCCAACTTCATAGCAAGAGTTAGTAAACATGGGGCCTGTCAAGTTCGTGTCACCAGCCAACGCCAGTAGCCATCAGCTCGACGACTGGCATCTTCGTGTTCAAGTTTGTCTTCCTCAGCAGATGTGCCAGCCCCCGTGGCTGAGAGTCTCGTATGCCGGGCAGAGGGGAGGGTTATACTTATCTGCTGCATCCGCTGTTATAGCATGATACGCAGAAGAGAGCAGCAGAGGGAAATAATATAGCGTGGATTCCGGGGAGTATCATTTCGGATGGTGCCCACAGCCGATATGTCTTTTGCCACGCACCTTTTCCTATATTCATCTGGTAAGGTGGACTCAACCGTCCCTTCTTCCGGCTTATGAAGGCAGTCACAGGATATTTCAGCGTAGCCCGACTGCAAATCGATACGCTGATCGCCAACAGCTGTTCTACTTCAAGTTCTCGTGTCAGTATCATAACTCGACCCCATGGAAAAATCAGGAATTTCGTTCATGTCTTGATTTGTACACGGGGATGCCGACACTTGGCGACGTTGGACGTTACCATCATAATGGCCGTCGGTCGCAGCAAGCTCAGATCTCACCCGGGATTCAGCTCGTTAGACTGATCAGAAAGGTGAGTGTTTTCTCGTGGTCCTCTTTAGACGACGCTCTCTCGTATGTTGATAAGATACGTATAAAAAGGTTACAGGTTACACTGAAGACCATGGTATAAGCGACATCCAATGCTGCAAATTTCTCCTTGGACCTAATACAGACATCTTGTGAGACGATTTCTCCTTTGTTCCACAATGGCGTCATCTCAGTCCCTCAAAAGGATGTATTTAGATCCCAGAGGATAATGCATGCGGTGGGTATTGTTTAGTGAAAACGAGAATGATGCGGTTCTAACCATAGGCCCCGGGGATGCACAGAGCGCACGGATGATAGATCACGATACAGAGCCATAGTAACCTGCACACCGTCTCTCAAAGAATGAAAACTTTCGACGTGCGTCTGCTGCTTGATTTCGAAGGCTATTATCTATGCAATAGCCAGTCTTAGCTACCAACTGGTGTCACTGACGTTAACAGGGATGTTCCATGCGTTTTTATCTCATGTAACGCTGAAATGACAATGAATTGGATCTGTTGTTAACAAAGAACGACGCAAATTGAGACAGACTGGAGCAGAATGGTACGTAGAGCATACCCGACCTCAATGCACTTGAACCGAATCAAGAAAATTATCAAGCGTCCCAGCTGAGGGCGACTCACATGCTTCAAATCGCACACCATACCAGAGAAAGCGCTATATTTCGTGATCATGCAACCACTTTGTACAGTTCCACCTCCTGAAACTACCTCAACAGACCACTCAAGAAACGTACATCACTACTAAGACACGTTAGCTCCCCTGCGGAACAACATCTGTGTTGTGTTCCACTGCTTGATATTGAGGTCTTGCTGAAGACGACGGATCAGCGGAGTTGCTGTCACAAAATGACATCTAAACATACGCAGGCGATGCTCTAAAGCGATTTTAACAATGGTGTTGACCAACTCCATCTTTTGGGAGTCGGCAGTAGATTGTTTTTGTTTTCCTATCTGGAAGCGTCCAAACAATGGCTTGACTTTCGGCGTAGACGACTGTCCTTGGAATGTGTGGACGGCGATGCTTACACCTTTCCTGATAGCAGCTGCTTGCGGAGATGGCATGTACTGCTCCAGAGCGACATAAAAAGAGGGATCAGACTCCTGCTCGTCCTGAAGATAGCGCCGCTTGTCGCAAATATAGAAAGAGTGTTCGAAGATAATGACAGCAGCTAAACGGTCAACAATAAGCAGATTCGTCACAAAATAGCCTCAAAATTCACCAGAAATGAGCTGAACAATATTCTCCAATGGTGATGAGCCAGAGGTCTGGCAGATTCGCAACATGAGAAATGTGTACAATCTGCCACCGATTGGACATACGACAGAAAGTAACCTGGACTGTATCACTACACAGTGGTCGTTCTTAAGCTTGTCCTATTGATGGGTCAGCATGGATAGAGCTCGAACGAGGATCGACAGACTCACACTCTGCGAACGGTGGGCAACGACTTGGATCAGCATGGCTCCAGCTCCAACGAGGATCGACAGACTCACATGCTGCAAACGGTGGGCAACGACTTGGATCAGCATGGCTCCAGCTCCAACGAGGATCGACAGACTCACACTCTGCGAACGGTGGGCAACGACTTGGATCAGCATGGCTCTTGCTCCAACGAGGATCGACAGACTCACGAACTGCGAACGGTGGGCAACGACTTGGATCAGCATGGCTCTTGCTCCAACGAGGATCGACAGACTCACATCCTGCGAACGGTGGGCAACGACTTGGATCAGCATGGCTCTTGCTCCAACGAGGATCGACAGACTCACATCCTGCAAACGGTGGGCAACGACTTGGATCAGCATGGCTCTTGCTCCAACGAGGATCGACAGACTCACGAACTGCGAACGGTGGGCAACGACTTGGATCAGCATGGCTCTTGCTCCAACGAGGATCGACAGACTCACGAACTGCGAACGGTGGGCAACGACTTGGATCAGCATGGCTCTTGCTCCAACGAGGATCGACAGACTCACGAACTGCGAACGGTGGGCAACGACTTGGATCAGCATGGCTCCAGCTCCAACGAGGATTAACAGACGTACCACCTGCAAGTAAACACTCGACATAAATGAGAGCAACATTTGAACTTTCCGATAATCTTACCCAAATATGAGGAAACCAGAGGCCCAAGATCCCTACTATCTTGTGGCCTTCAGTCGTTGTTCTCTTTGCAGAGTCAAGATATGGTAAGAGCGTTCTGGACAATATCAGTCGCTAACATCTGTGGCAGACGAATGAGACCACGAATAGTTACCTCTCAATTGCATATCTCATGCAGATCTCCAAGTTTGTCTGCTGGGTTGAGACGAATAATTGCTCCAGCATCTCATCGTTCAAAGTTCCAGCCGTGCGTTCAATCAGCGCCCCACAATCTGCATTATCCTCGTTCATATCTGATGGATCAACGGTCATCGTGTATCGCAACTTGACCATAAACCGACTTACTAGGGAGGCATACATGACCTTTTGGAGGCCATCGTACGCCCTTCAGAAACTTCAATTGTGGTCCATCAGGAAATCTTTCTTCGGCGCGTTGCTGAGCCAGTTCTTGAGCGTCTTTCAGAGATTTTCCTTCCCTTCTCAGTTGTGAGTATGCGACATCGTACAGGGCATCAAACTTGGTGAATACTACGATTACTGGAACTGAGGATTGTGACTCTGCGCATCAGTCGAACGTCGACGAGGGTGGGATGCAAAAGCTTACCGCTTCCTGTGTCGCACTGAGAAAAGAATTTCTGTTCACCTGCAGTGAACGACCTGTGTGCCTCGTCCATTGGAATGCAATACCTATATTGAAACCATGAGATAGCGCATGTTGTGACTGATCGGTTACAATTACCATATAGCATGGAGTCGATTTGTTATTTTGCTTTCCTTGGAACGGTCAGCAATAAATGTCTTTACCTTGATAAATTCCAATTCGCCGCCTGACTCAAACCCGCGTGAATCGTGAAAAATGAAGCCCGGGTTGCTTCGAAACACCATTTCATTTTCGATATCATGCAGTCCGCGCTGAGAACACGTCAGTTCCTGTCGTCGACTAAGAGCACAACTCACCTCTCTGGATGCCGCTATGACTGCAAGATCGATCTGATGTGGATGTGTCAGTACCATCTTCCTGCCTAGTAGCAATGTGATGAGCCCACCTTTTCCCCGGCGCTGTTGTATATCTCTGGGTTGTCCCGTGTGTTGCAGACTCTCTGCAGGATGGTAGTTTTTCCTGCATTCGCTCTTCCTACAACGAGGATTCGAAAGCGACCGATTTTCTCTCTTATCTTTGAAGGATCCATGGGGGAAGGTGAACTTGAATGTGACTCACGGAGAAGCGTTGGTGTAGCCTTATAATCGGTTGCAGTGTGTGAACCCGGTCCAGGTAAATGCCCAACCCGAAGCCTGCTTATCTAGAATCAGTGGCAGTGGGCAATATTACTATTGATATCATAGCTGTGTACCATGACATAGCGCCAGTGCATGTACATGAAGCCAAGCATGAGCCATATTTGAAATTAGTCTATATCAACACTTCACTTTATTCGTACGATACCTAGTTGTTTGACTAGTAGGCCAACTCAACGACAGCTTTGGAGTCGTACTACGTTTCCTATTACCCTTTCGAACTTCGAAGTGCGTTACCTCACTTACATCAGAGGTCAAGCTTTAAGACCTCTAGCACCGCTCAATAAGGTATTTTCTGCTCGTGTATAAGGTCAAGTACCTTGTCATCGCGCCCAGGAGTCGCGCTTCTATGACTGCCTACCACGCCTGACCTGCAGTCACGGTCTCTCGCTGCCTATCAGGTTACCACAACTAACCTCCAACCCAACGTCATGAAACCTGGCGCTGCCTCGAAGGTTCGAGGCCTCACGCTGACCCCGACCCCGCACCAGAACGTGACCTCCCGAAGCCCTCCTACCACTTCCTGCTTTCGCCAGTCGCACGAGGAAAATGACGGAGTGTTTATTTAGCCTGAATTTACTTAGTGGATAGCACTGGACGGAATGTGATTTAGCGAACACTCTAACTAAGAAAGACAACGCACAAGACAAGGAGACACGACTCGAGACAAAACATGTCCAAAAAGAGAGACACGTCCCTGTGTTTTTAAAGCTCATCCAACTTCAACGAAGGATTTCGAAACGGACAGCGAGTGTTAGGATAACGGTGGCTGATAGGGTTGGTGTACCGGCGCAGGTTCGTGTTTTGGGACACCTGGCGAAAATGATGGCAATAAGATACGAGCAGTACAATCCTCCCTACCTGGGGAAAATGCGGTTGAGGCCGGAAACATCAATGTTGAATAACTCGGCGACAGTGTGTCGGCAGCATGGATGAGTTTGGCGAAGGTAAAGCAGGCTTTCGCAGAGAACAATGCTGGCCATATGAGAGCGTGGGCGCTAAAAGTGCACCCTCAATCACCGAAGAAAGACAAAGGCAGCGATGGATAAGTAGAGTTTGGTGCGGTGGAGGGCGCACGCCGCCGCATGCACTGATGAGACTTGACTTGAGAGCTAGTGTTGTCGCCGGTCGGGCCTGTCTTTGTTGCTATGGTTATATATTGCTCGTGTTGAAGCTCATGTATATCACCTATTCCTCCCACACTTCCTAGTTAGTAAAGATCGTAAGTAGCACGTTTCCACGCTCTTGCTTAAGTCAAGTTGGCTTATTTGTGAGCACCAGCAGGGTGCACCGGCAACCAGCTATGATTTACAATACGGTAAGTCTCTTCTAAGGTTCAGACTGAGTACCGGCAGGGTGCACCAGCAACCAGCTATGACTCAAAACACGGTAAGTGTCTTCTTATATATTTGGACATTACCATACCTTCTATTTTAGGTTGCACACCGCCGGATGGCAACCCAAAATGGTAAGCGAGCATCGTCGGCGCTGTGTCAGACAGCGAGCTCGCATATCTTACTCATTTTCACTTTTTATGGCACATTTTTCAATTCAGATGTTTATAATTACATATACAGGTATCTTTTATCCTCACAATTAGGCATGCTATGTCAAACGATAAAGCTTTCGACTGTGAGAACAACTTCCCAGACAAAGTGCCCGCCACATGAATTAGCCTTTTCAACCTCACGTGCACATCCCTTGATTCTGACTGTTGATACATTCCCACACCTCACAACCTTGATCCCATCATTTATGCGTCACTCAATGCTACCCAAGCGCAGGGCTAAATATTCAGTCCCTGGTACCTCTCGTGCAGCTGTCATTACCGTTGGACGCAAGAGAAATGTAGTCAGGGCAAAGGACTTGAAGCAGAAGGAACATGAGGCATTCTGCCAACGCACAACATTTCTGCAGTGTAAGTTTTCCATCTATTAGTCTTTCTGGTGTTGACCAACAACATCAGCCCTTGACATCCACCAACGTGAACAGTTTCTTCAGGCTGAACATGCTGCAAGGCCGTCAGATTGTCCCTCCAATGCCATCGATTATCCCATAGATATTGCATCTGCGCTTCCACCTGTAGGATCTGAAGGCATTGAGATCAGTCAGGAAGGAGGAGAGTTTGAACTGTACAGTGAGCTAAGCAATATATTATCAGGGAGCCGGTGAGTCAACTCTGATGTGGACCACACATCTATACTAATATCAATTTCAAGGCAACACTATGATGATCGTGACCGTACCAACCGAATCGCTGAGATGGCTCTAGCATGGGTCTCTCAGTATGATGATTTGACGGACACCTACTTGCTTTACATGTCGGAAACCACACAACCCTCCACCATCAAAGATATTGAATCATTCGAAATTGAAATCATTGATATTTTTGGTGAGATTTTCTTCGCTTCAAGCTTTACAAGTTTTGTCATCACATTCAATTATCAGATCGTTCAGCTTACAAGATTCCACATCGGTCCACACATCTCAATGTATCCCTTATGCATCATGGATGTATTGGTGCATCTCCCATCAAGCCTACCATTGCCATCACCCTCCGTACATTAGAGGCTTACCGTCAGACTCATCGTGTCTGTCCTCGCCTCAGCATCCATGCAGAAGTAAAGAAGCTTTGCCATATGCATCGTGTAAGTAAATTCATTTCTGTTGTCACTTACTAATGTGATTCACAGGTACGTTATCATCGTCACCTTGCTGAGCAATTCAGGGTCGCATATGATGTATACATGGAAATTCAGCGTTGTGTTGATGCTCGAGTGGATTCAGCCTTAGGGCGGGATACACCCAATTGGCATATGCTTAATGCATGCCCCGCATGCCATTATGTTGTTGACGAGGAACCCCCATTACAGTTTGCCTTTCTTGTCTCTATGGATGGCAACAATTCGGCTAAACTTGTTGATCTGATCTTGCGGCGAGGAAATGAGCGTCCAGAACCCCGTGATCATCGGTCAGCAGTCTGGTTAACCGAAGAGTACGTTGATCACTTCCAACATGAAATTCTAAACACACAACAACGAAGTCGACGTGCTCAAGGCACATCAAGTTTTCATGAAGCTGCCGTTGAGACTGATGATGCCTGGGTGGATGAAATTGAGTCAAGCGACAACAGTTCAGCTGAACCAGTTAGCATCTGCATTGATCGGTGGCGCAACGCTGCACCTGAGACTCGCAAGCGCATGTTTGCGATCTTTCGGAAATCAGGCATCTTTGTCTCTGTCTGCTGGCATGGGGTTCTTCTCACAATCTGTGACATGGTGCGAAGTGGCGAATTGTGAGCTCATTGTGAACATAACTTATTTTTGAAACTGATTGAATCAATCTAGAATGAAGTATCCGCTCGCTACCATTCACCGTCTGATGGAAGTCTATCAACAACCCTTCCTCTATGGGTATGATATCAAATGCGCCTTCGAAAAAATTCTTCTTCGAAGCTCCCTTTCATCATCTGTCCGTCGTCTTGGTGTCGATGGAGTAGTTAATGGATTTCATGGCCATGCTCATAACCGTCTATGCCAGGTTCAGCACCATTGCAAGTACAAGACGGGTGCTGGGAAAGAGGATTTTGAGACATGCGAACGCACGTTCTCTGAATCAAATGCTCTTGCTCCGGAAACACGTAACAGCAGTGAATTTCACCGTCATCAGGCACTTGATCAACACTTTTGGTTTATGGCTGCTGACAAGTATGCATCACTCAGTACGTTATTGTTCTCTTCTCAGAATGTTATTAAACCGATAGTAGGCACATTCATCTACAACAATTACGTGCAGGCGCTCAACTGCATTGCCATGCATGAAGAATTCCTTGCTCAATTTCCGCTTTCAGGTGATGATTTTGAGGCGGACCTAGATGAGGAGCGCCGTTACCTTCAAACTGTAGGTAAACGCTCAGAAAATACGATTGAGATCGACTATGTGAAGGCACTGTTAGAACTAGAAGATGCTGAGTACGCCACCTTATTATGATTAATGAGCGATGAGCTGATTATCACACTAGGAAGACATATCAGGCGGCCTGTCATGAATTTCGAACTCTGGATTTACGTATGAACCAGCAAGGCTATGGGCGAAAGGAGATCGCTGATATCACACGCCGACGGACCAATGCTAGCAATAAGCTCACTCTCAAAATGGATGCCGTTGAAGCATTCGAAAGCCAAATGGGTTTGATAGACCATTGGTCACCCACCGATCCTAGACGTGTAGCTGCGCAGTCACGAATTATTAATCGTCGCTTCCACCAGGCAGCTGATGATGTTGAGCGCCTAGTAGTCATGCGTCTATTCGAGCTAACAAAACTACAAATGAGTGGCCTTGGTGAGTGATTTGTTTAGCCTGCTGCTGTGCCTTACACACCCTGCAGGCTATAAGCTTCGTACTCAAATCTCAAAGGCCTTGAAGACACGTGCTACTGCAATTCGCCATGCAGTTGGGCGTTATAATAAGTATGCCGCTCAGCTTGAGCCACCTCGTCCTGCACTGTCATGGGACCAGATTGCCGAGTTCACATTTGCAGGTGAATTTGACCTCTTATGTGAAACTGATGAACAGGTCCATGCCAAGCGCTGGGCCGATCCTACCAATCGCCAAGCTGCGACGAAGTACTTTGACTTGCAACGTTCGAGGGAGGAGATTACCCGTTGTAATGTGGAAATTGTCAGGTTGTTGACAAAAATGCGTGATGACGAACTTGATCACACTGCTGCCATTGTGGCACTTGAAACTCATGATCCATCACTTGCAGCAGAGGTTCAGCGTCGCTGGGACTGTCTCAGCTCTATTAATGCTGGTCATAAGTCACACATTCGACAGATCCAGATGCTTCCTGGCTACAGTGGCAAGTTTGGTCCTGGAATTCGTTTTGGTCGTCATTCCAATGCAACTGCCGGTGTCATGTCATCTGACAGTCAAGAGCCTGGTGGAGGAGAGGAAGATGTTGAACATGATGGCTTGGGTATGGGTGAAATCAATGATGCGCTTGATGGTTTGTTGCAATGCTTGGAAGAGACATCATTAGGGGAGGAGTAGATCTTACTGATATATCACATGTTATTCGTGCAATTTTATCATTGTTACTACTGGAACCTTGTGTCTGAGTAGGTGTTACTGCCTGGGATTTGCAGATGCCTGCATACTCACTCTAGTGAACGTCTGTTGTGACCTCCTTCACCTTCCAGGGCGGTAAATAAGTCGGACGTATCTAATACACTCTCAAGTAAGTTGGATGTATCTAATATAAAAATGCCACTGTCAGCTCTAGCGAACGTCTGTTGTGACCTCCTTCACCTTCCAGTGCAGCAAATAAGTCGAATGTATCTAATACAAAGACGCCACTGTCAAGTAAGTCGGATGTAAGTGCAGCAAATAAGTCGGATGTATCTAATACAAAGACGCCACTGTCAAGTAAGTCGAACATATCTAATACACTGTCAAGTAAGTCGGATGTATCTAATACAAAGATGCCACTGTCAGCTCTAGTGAACGTCTGTTGTGACTTCCAGTGCAGCAAATAAGTCGGATGTATCTATGCCACTGTTGGCCCGCTTTATGGTGCTGGATCAGTTCAAATATTATACACACATGAAACTCTCTCACACATACATATGACACACACACAGACGCTGAACACACACAAAGGTCTTGTATTGCAGAAAATTCAGTAATCTTTAAGTCTACTATGTTCTAGCTAAGGCGTCTTGAATCATTAGGCTGCTGCAGCCCTGGCAAATATCGCACCCTCGATGAGTTTGTAACAGGCAACAGAACTGACAACAGAATTTATATGATTATGTAATATGATGTAATGTAGCTCGTTTGGACCCCCAGCTTTCAAAAGCTGGGGGTCCAAACGAGCTACATTACATCATATTACATAATCATATAAATTCTGTTGTCAGTTCTGTTGCCTGTTACAAACTCATCGAGGGTGCGATATGTGTCATATGTATGTGTGTGAGAGTTGGTGAGAGTTTCGTGTGTGTATAATATTTGAACTGATCCAGCACCATACACTTTACTCATATGTAAGCTGTGAGACATGTCACTTGATTCACTAATCCTCTCAGCATGGGCACGTGCTTAACACACTTTGTTTCTGTAACATCGCCTGCTACACACATTATGGCTTCAGCATCGGCTCTTGCAATGAATTCCTGGTCCAACAGCAATCTCAACGTACTTCCATCTTTCAGTGGCACACAACACCTTCTCAAAAACGTTACCAAGCCTCCAGAACTCTTAGCTCTCCCTGATATCTCTGAGCGATGGATTTCTGCCATGATTGCGATGTCTGCACACAATATGCATCGCAACGGCAACCATCTTGATTCTGACCTTGGGTTTCATCCTCTGACAGTGGAGCACTATAGTACGGGTATCTTCGAAGGAATCAGCGAAGCAGAGAAGAGAAATGCTGGAGAAGATCAGAGGTTTCATCTCACTTGTATTCGTCATATCATTTATGACCTTGTGCGTTTCTTTTTCATATCCTACCCATACCCAAAACTGACTTACAGAGACACCTGGTAGTGCACTCTTCTCGATAGGTTGTCTGGTGGTTCAACCATCGTTCTGCATCATCCTGGAGCAACTGCCCCACAAACCGACCTTACTCTGGCAAACTTGACAGCCAAAGTCTACATAGATCCCAAAGTTCTTCATGACCACCCTTCTCTTCATATCGTAGCTGCTGAGCTTGTTCAAACCTTCATTCAACACTGGGCAAGGCCAGTTGCACAAGCTTTCAGAGATCGACGAATATCACGTGGATGGAGGCAAATATCTACACATACACAGGTGCCTACTCCCATTCCTCGCAGTGATCCACAAGCTCTTGTCCCTCTCCCAGTTGACATGCCATCAGCCTGCTCCTTTGAATTCATCGGCCGTCATCCAGGGTCCTTGGAACAGATTCTGTCGTCCCACACAGTCCACTCTCACTTTCCAAATGCCATCACAACTGGGCAGCTCCAGGTCATCAAATGGTCATTGAAGCCGATTTCATCATTTAACCAATCATCAGCCCCATCAATCTCATCAGCTGAATCTGACTCACGCTCCCAATGCAGCACGGCTCATATCATTGACCAATCTGCCAGTGCGAATATAACGGATATCGTAAGTGAAAAGAAATTGTTATTTCGCTCAAGTTCTTGCTAACATTTCTCCATATTAGGAGAACCGACTTCGTGTAACAACACTTACTACCAATAGCAGCTACTCTGAGGGCATCTCCTACACTGATGCATTGCAAGTCTATGCCGAGTCTCTCCCGCCATCTGCACGTCTCGGTTTACCCATAGGGAGCCGTCCCATATCACCTACGGTCAGATCACGAGTTTGGGATCCGAGTTCCCCTCAACATGCCACGTCATCTGATAATATACTGGCATCTCCAGTCAGAGCTCGTGGAGTGCACCGCTCAAATGCATTTGATTTCGCTTCAGTTTCGCCACCCATTTCTTCAACCCCCCGGCGGTTGCGTTCCTTTGGGGACAATACTAAAAATGTTCTTCGTCGCCTGGGCATCCTGGATACATTTCATGAAGTATGTCGTTCTATTAGCTTGTCTCATTTGGATGATGCTTGGGGAGCCGAGCTAGCAAAGATGAAAGAATTTGATATTGGGGCGCTAGAAGCTGAAGAAATTGCTCTCGCAATGCATTATGATTGTTCGGCAGCCTAACATTTTTCATTATATATCATCTGCTGCTGTACAATGTATTGGAGTTTTTAACACGTCTTCTGTATTTTTTTCAGCCTATCTACTATCCAATCACAATGCCTATATTCGCTCGTCCCTCTGCAATGGCCCGTCGGCGTCTGGTCCAAAATAGTGCTCGTCATCAAGCACCAAAGCTCACTCGTAATGAACGTGCTATTGTCACTGAACGTAGACGCCAGGAACGCAGTGATGAAGATGCTGCCATTGCAGAAGTTCTTGAGTACATCGAGAATAAGGCTACCGAGCTTGCGACACGCTTCCGAAGGACTCCCCGTCGTTACCTTGAACACTTTTATATTGGTTCTGCTTTAAGGCGCAAGAAACACATTAAGACAAGTGCATGGTCCGTGTTCATGCACTTCAAGGGCAAGGACATCAATAAAGGTGAGCTAATTTGTACAACCTCTCTAGCTTCATATTCTAATACATATTTTGTTCCTCACAGATAGGGACTCCGGCAAAAGAGACAATATTCAGCAGCTCGTCAAAAATGCCAATAATTATCACAGCCTTACAGCAGAAGAACGCGCCCAACTTGTCACTGCATTTGATGAAGAGAAGAATGCTGCTCGTGTCAAGCCCCCAAATCTGTCGGTCAAGACTTCCAATGGCGAGTGCTCAAGCAGCTTTGCAGCTGTAGTGGATGAGGTACTTATTTCTTAATCTTCACTTCACCCTTACTGACCTTTGGATGTATCTTTAATTAGCTCGAAGCCCTAAAACAACGGATTGGAACTGAAGCCCTTGTCATCCTGGTTCGCGGCGGCTGCAACCTCAACCTACAGCCGAAGGTTCACTTCACATGTGCGGCAGCTGAACAATTTTTAAGAACAGCCACTCGCAAGGATCCCATGGAGTTTGCATGCAAGCTCGAAGGCTACATACTATCTGGTGGTATCAGGGACCGTGGTAGGTATCCATTTGACTGTCCAACTCTACCACTCATCAATTCTTAGGATTCTCTCTCACACATAAGGAGCGTGTGAAGCTAGCAAAGCAGACAATCAGGAGCGGCATGCAAGCTGGGTTGAGTAAGTGTCTCATTGATTTTGTACCTCATACAGTTCTGACTTATTGTGCAGTTCAAATCACTGGCAAGACAAATATTAATTTCGAGTATCTACGTTATGAAGCTGCTGTAGTCCAAGAGCATCTTGTGAAGGTGGTGGGGTGGAATCACAAAGACTGGGCCAACCCAAGCGATCTGAAAGGAGGTATCGAAGCACTTGAAACACTTGCTAGCGCTGTGAAAGCGAAGACCTGCAAATTTGTGAAGATCACTGCAAGCCAGGCTGAAGAGCGCCTCCTGCGCATTGCGGCAGGAGAAGTTCTCACGCCAAACTTTGACAAAGATTCAACAGACATCCAAGTCACGTCACCAGCGCCTTCCAGGTCATCCGCTCCCAGTGCTACTACTACCCTATCAACATCCTCCGCACTTTCAACAGCCAGCGGCTCACATGTTCCTGTTGTGAGGGCACCAACACCTTCCACATTGTCCACTCCCAGCGCTACTACTACCCTATCAACATCCTCCACACTTTCAACACCCAGCGGCTCGCACATTCCTGTTACGAGGGCACCAACACCTTCCACATTGTCCACTCCCAGCACTACTACTACCCTATCAACATCCTCCACACTTTCAACAGCCGGCAGCCCAAATGTTCCTGTTACGAGGGCACCAACACCTTCCACATTGTCCACTCCCAGCGCTACTACTACCCTATCAACATCCTCCGCACTTTCAACAGCTGGCAGCCCAAATGTTCCTGTCCCTACTGGTACAACCACCTCTACCATACCTACCTTCGCTACGTCCAATGTTCCTGCATTTGTCACAACCGGCAACATATCTCAAATCTCAGACCACCTCATTGATCCAGCACTATTGGCCTTAAGTAGTAATCACCACCAAGCTCGTATTCTCCCAACACCTCCTCTTGCCGACTCTTCCAACAACCAGGAGACTTCAAGCACAGTATCCACCAAGCGCCCTGCCTCTGACCCAGCCCAGCCAATCAGGTCCAAGCGCGTGAAAAGACTGACAGAAAAGGCACGTGTATATCAGAACTCAAGGAAGGGCCGAGGTAAAGGAAGTAAGAAAGGTGTACCTTCGGAACCTAGAAGCAGCGAGTGGGTTGATAGTAATACTGAGGACGAGAATGACTCCACTGATGTCTAGCATACTATCCTTGCTATATGTCTACTTATGCTTGCAAACACTATGTTTTTCCTTCATGATTCATCATATAATGTGAATATATAATGACAGACAAAAAAGCGCCATTAAAAAAAGTGAAAATGAGTAAGATATGCGAGCTCGCTGTCTGACACAGCGCCGACGATGCTCGCTTACCATTTTGGGTTGCCATCCGGCGGTGTGCAACCTAAAATAGAAGGTATGGTAATGTCCAAATATATAAGAAGACACTTACCGTGTTTTGAGTCATAGCTGGTTGCTGGTGCACCCTGCCGGTACTCAGTCTGAACCTTAGAAGAGACTTACCGTATTGTAAATCATAGCTGGTTGCCGGTGCACCCTGCTGGTGCTCACAAATAAGCCAACTTGACTTAAGCAAGAGCGTGGAAACGTGCTACTTACGATCTTTACTAACTAGGAAGTGTGGGAGGAATAGGTGATGTATATGCTGTGATTCTTGAACCGGTGGGCGCTTAGTAATTGCCATTATGTAACCTTGTGGGATGTGGCGTCACTTGTGCTCTCCCTTCGAATGACACTCCTAGGATGAAGCACAGAAGCGCGGACTATTAATATTGATGTAGGCAGTGGTCTCAGACGCGCCGCTTGAATCGTTTTTCAATCCCTTCGAACAGGACGACTTCAGCGTTGTAATCACTTTGCATCGACACGCTCCGCCATGTCAGGTTCAACATCAACATCACAGGATCTTCCCATAACACTCCTGCCGCTCACATCGCAACAACGTGATGAGCTCGATCGAGACTTACTTAAGGCCAATGGTCCCTTCCTGAAGATTATCAATGAAGATAAAGAGGACACCAATTCCGATCTCTTGGACTACATGCTTGTCTTCATCATGTTCCGAACTCTTTTGGTGGCCAATAGATTGCTCAAACGTGCACACTTGAAGGAAACACTTGACCCGGACATGGCACAAGAGGAAACAATGCAGAAACACCCTCAACTACGGGAAATCGTCCGCCACGCCTGTCAGACGCGCTCGTTCTCTCACATCGCTGACCTCAGTGAGTGTTCGTGTTAGCGACATGAATGTCCCTCTGTTGACAGTCGCTGGAAATGCAGCAATATTTCAAATACCCCTAGCTAGTGATCCCGTGCGGTCGTCTCAAGGTGAGAGACTTCTATCTTGTAACATCTACAGTCACATCTCAGGTCAGTTGTATCCTAGATGAGGACCGGTCAGACTTTCTTTACGATTCATTCGTCAGACCTTACGTTGGCAAGGCGGTGGACGGTTTCTATGAGTACCTGAAAAATAACAACATGGAGTTCAGGGGCCCGCGTGGGCCATACTATGCTAAGTTCTGTTCGATCGTCCAAAGTTCTGGTACTGGAAAATCAAGACTAATAATCGAGGTCAGTGTTTTATAGTCCGTGTTCGTATTAGGTAGCTAAAGCATCGAATTAGCTCCGGAACAAAGGTGTTATTGTGTTGTACATGAACCTCCGCGATCCAAGTGATCTGGGCTACCCTATGCGAGACCTAGTGCCCGCGCGTATATTGACGGAAAATACAGGCTGCACTGCAGCCGAGTATACCGCTCATTGTTGCGCCTTCTTCACGGCCATATTCCAGACGCTTCAGCAGGTTCTGAGCAGCAAGCTACTTGAGCTGCCCTCTGGAAGTCCTGATCTTGTAATAAAATCATGGAATAACGAAATGTGTGACATGCGCTCGAAAGCTCGTACCGATTTCTTTCAGAAAGTTCAATCTCGATATCAGGAAGTGGGCAGGGAAATATAGTTTCTTGACAGATGGACTGATGAAGTTTGCAACAGACACTGGGCAATATCAAAATGCCGAAGCTCGAAGAGCAAACCGATGTGGAGACCGCCGCAAAGTCAGGGAGTATGTCACTTGTTGTATTTCGCACAATGCGGTCACCTAAGCTCACACTGTGCGTAAACAGATAAGATCCGGTCGGCAAAATCGAGAGACGAATCATTCGTCACGACATCTTATAACAATATGTTACAGGTTCTGCAACATTTATTTACTGGAGAAGGCAAGGTTTCGAACGATGATCCAAAACTCGTAATAGCATTTGACGAGGCTTACACTTTGAGCAACATGAGTGGAAGGGGTTTTCGTCCATCAGATATCATTGGCAGGACGATCAACTGCTACTCCCGGCAGAGCAACGCATCGGTCTGGGTTGTTTTTGTATCTACGACTTTGCAAGTAGATTTTTCAGCCCCTCAGGAGACCAGTAAGTACATGCTCTACGTCGCCTGTTTCCACCCTTCACACAATCTGCCAGAAGATTCTACGGGCCTAATAGTATACGGCGGACCTGTCTACCTGCCCTATACATGTCTCGGTTGGGACCAGGATGCGGTTCCTATGCCTTATATAGCGGCGAATGATGTCGCAAGGTTCGATCACATCGTTGGATTCGGTCGTCCGCTGTTCGTCCCTATGTTTCTATCTTTGTTTCCAATTTCGTTGACCAGCATGAATAGATGGAAGTCCCTTGCAGAAAGACGTTCTGTCGCTGATATTTTGGTACTGGCTGCCCAGAAACTCTGCAAATCGATCACATTTGACGCGAATGATGCGAAACAGGCTCTTGCTGTCCTATCCCAGAGATTCGGTCTCAACTTTTGCCTTGGTCACCCCGATGCTGCGTCTCATCTCTCAAAAGCAGTGGCTAGTCATCTGCGCATACTCTTCTCAACGACCGAAGATAGGATGTGGCACTTCACCGGTTATCCATCAGAACCCATTCTGTCTTGCGTTGCAGCAATGATACTCCATGAGACGCCTAGCGATGTGGATTTTGTTTTGGGGATCTTGAAAAAAAAGATTGATGGTGGGATGGTCGAGATAGGACAGAGCGGGGAGTTGGCCAGCAGGCTTTTGCTGCTTCTCGCTAAGGATCTCTTTGTCCGCAAGGACCCCCCCAAAGGCGTGATTCAGCATTTATTCTATCACGGAAGTGGGGATGCGGAACTGATCGACTGCCGGAAGGTCTCCGTCATTGATTTCTTGGAGTACCTATTTGGCCAGACATTCTGGTCGAGGACAGTTGAAGGGGCCAAGGCAGCTTTTCAGCATGCTTACATCAATTTCTCGCATTGGGTGTCCATGACAGAGTTCATCTCACCGCCAGTTCCCGATCAAACTGACGCCGATTTGTTGAGGTAAGCAAGCTTCGAGGCATTGCGATATTATATCTGAGATTATCACCTCTGTATAGTGCTAGATGCAGCGCCGAAGAGTGGACTTTGCGCCACTGGCATCGCACAAGCGCGGTCCAATGCTGTCATCTGCAGCCGCTCGTCGACAAGATGATTCCCATTTATTTTGACGATCCTGCCCTCGGCTCCGATGATCTCAATCGCGTGTCACAGATATTTATTTCCGACAAAGCGGGGAAGAATTGCCATGAGCATGACTTGGCGTTGGTCACTCGCACGCATGATTCAATCCAGTGCCTATCGAATCTCCCCTACATCGCTCTTCTCCTCGACCTGAATGTGGAACCAAAGCTTAACGTTACGTTCCCGGAGAAGGAGCCAAATCACATCGAAACAGACCGATGTCTGCGGATCTACGCTTCTGGAATAAGTGAAACCACATTTCCATTCCTGAGCCAACATCCCGAAATTGCGAGCCGGCTGCGTGGGCTTGTCTCTCGGCAGAAGGAGGCACCATCCCAAACCATTCTCGAAGCCCTGGTCAAATTTGGCAGTACGGCTAGGCTACGCAACTTGCAGTGGGAAGCACAAGATGCATGATAATTCAATACAACTCGGATCATGACTGTACGATTGTAGTAAAGTGAAAAGCGATGCACTATAGGGCATGTTGCTGTGTATGATAGATAATGATCGTAGCGCTACCGCTCTGTTCGATCTGTTTCTACCCTTTGTGACCTTGTAGTCTTGCGATTTTTCAAGGAACTTTGTTCACTTCATCAGTTATTGCAATCCTCGACTCCCGAAGGGAGGAGAATTTGGTTGGTTTATCGACACAACACAGTACGGTGGGCATAAATGGAGGCTTCAATTGTGCGAATTAGAGATCCACCGACACTTGGTGATGGGTCACAGTCGCTATCGAACGAGACGCATCCCACAAATGGCGCGTTGCATGAACCATAAATACAGCTATGTTCGACAAGAACTCGTGACCGCCAAGGACAAAAGCTTTTGGGGAGAGGCAAAGCAAGATAGATGGAATAAACAGTATCATAATAATACACTATTGACGGTCCATCTCCCTGTTCAATGTTCAGTGACGTTAGGATTGCATCGTGATGTGGTAAAAGAAGTATTTCTTATGGTGAGAAGGCGACGGACGCCGGCCCCAACACACATGATACAAGTACACACGAAAACAGCGACGACGCTCGCCTTCTCCTAAGATAGTCGATGGATCGTCACTGCTCCAAAAAATAAAACCCTGCAAATCTGGGACATGGAAAAAAGAGCACAAGACACAAGAATTCAGTCGCTACGTCACCCTGCATCAGAACTTTCAAGTTCATAGAGAAGTTTACTCCCCCGGTGCGCATAGTTCCCTGACCACATTCTCATCGATCCTCTTCTCCAAACATATCTCAAACGGAGCAGCATGTATGTTTGTAGTGTCCGAGAATGCAAGCGTATCAATCTTTGCTGTAGGATTCTCCGAAAGGCGGAAAGCCCAGAGAATAAGAGCCGTGTTAATGAAGACAGACCGATTCGCGACATGTTGACCAGGACACACTCTGACATTTTCAAGCAAGGCATAAGAAATGGTCGAGAGATGAACGATACCACTCACCGGCGGCCAAAACCAAAAGTGAAAAATCGGAGATCACCGCGCACACGACCTGCATCGTCAATCCAACGCTGAGGATTAAACGTGTGTGGTTCTGGGAAGGCCTCAGGATCGTTTGCGATAGCCCTGAAACACGAGCATTAGACGCAAAGGTCAAAGGACGAAAATGATTGCTTACTGACCAATGGTTGCCAATAACAGTCGTACCTGCCGGAATGAGGTAGTTCTTCCAAATGATGTCCTTAGTCGCGCGATGCGCAAAGCCTGTAGTGAAAGGTGGTCGTTCTTTATCGCGTCATCACAACTCAAATAAGACGTACCTCCAAGACTGACAGGTCTCCACCTCAGACTCTCGAGCATGAACGCGGTAACCTGCGGCAGCATTTCCTGATCATCAAAAGTCGGCACTAATCAGGAGCTATTTGAGTCAGTAGATGGATAAAGAAAAAGCATAACCTACGCCGCGTACGCCCTACGACGTTATCGAGTTCTTCTTGTACGCGAGCCTGCGCATCTGTGTGAGTGGCAGCAGCCATCATCATAATCGTGATTGCGGACGAAGTCTACAACAGCTGTCAAGTGAAGACGCGATGTAATGCAAGAGCTTACTGTATCAGAACCGGCTGCAAACATCCCTCCTGCAATGAATCCCAGTTCCTTGTCTTCGAGCTCGTACTGTTTCTGGTGCTCTAAAATGAACCTGGCAAAGGATGGCCTTGCAGTCCCCTCACGCTTCACAGTGGTGAGCGAGGACATATCATCACAAGAAAATCACGAACCATCTGTCTTCGCACCGCGTCCAACTGCCCTTCATAAAGAGCATGTTCTTCTTTGTGCCACGCCTTCAGCTGACTCAGGTAGCCTGGGACGAACCGCAGGATTGGATACGTATCCACAAGGTATGCTCCCGGTTTCAAAGCCTGACCAAAACGCGCAAGAGCCTTATTGACGGCAACGACTTCAGGATCTGTATATGAAGTCGGAGTAATTTTCCCATAGGTGAAGGACATGACCACAGAAGCTGCATAACTAAGATGTTCGAATTACCACCTGTACCGCGCAAGCAAGAGCTAATGTTCGTACCGCATGGCATGACTCTGGTGGTTCTTTGGATCATTTAAGATATCTAGAACTAAATTCTTTGCATGCCTGGTCTGGATGGGCTCGTAGGTCTCCGCAACCTTGGGTTGCAAGCCTGCATGCAAGACCCTGCTTTACATTTAGTCTGACTGATCACATATGATAGAAACAAGATGCATACCTGCGCAGCCGGCGCAATCTCGCACCACTGCCCTCAAGGACCATTCTCAACCCGCCAGACAATGTCTCTTGCACTGCAATAGAACGCGGGCGGTCGGCCAGATTTCCTCCCTCTTTTTCCATGATATCCACTGCAGCCTATGACGTGATCTACTTCATGCCTGGCTAGACAATGAATTGTTTTAAGCTGACCTGATGACGTCCTATAATCACGAAAATCCTATGGCCTTGTTTGAGCGAGAACACAGGTCCGTATTGTTCTGTCCATCTCGCGAATTGAAACGGCACACTACGTGAGGGGTTAGATAGAGATCATGCTGGTGTCCATTGACAGAGACTTACTACGACTTTGGCATTGTATTTCCCAATAGCCAACGTCCAGGTGGTCCAGGCGGTAATGGCAACCGCCTTGTGGCCTGATATCGTTGTTTCACTATCCAGACGCTGGCTAAGATAATGATAAGGGTGCATGCAATTATAATCGCCATTGAAATGGTCCGGCTTGCTGATAGTCACGATTCGGACACCCCGCTAGTTTGCAACACGTTAAATACTCCAGAACAGAGGGTAGTGGCTTGCTGTGATGAGCAACGGGTACGCTGAGATTACAGCGTGTAGTAATTACACTGAGAAGTTATACTTACAAATACAAGTTAAACACCTTGCGGCACGGATCAGTCGGACCCGTAGTGCGGTCTTCCTATAGTATAAGGAGTTAAGAACCTCGGACGACCACCCAGGCCGCGTGATAAGCTAGTAGTGGACACGGGTGTTCCAAGACATTTCGACTCCACCTGAAAATCAAGGCAGATCTTCATGTCGTTCTCGATGACCCATTGGATTTGTCGTGCTGCGCAGAGGACCGTCGACCATTAGTAGGTTTACAAAACATTAATATTGTACATGATGGAGCGACTCAGCGGAAGTAAAGTGGGACACCATTCTAAAAATGCAACTTCGTACTCCGAACTTGCCTTTTTAAAATACTCTGCCTAATACCTATAACCATATTTTAGGAATCGGATGCTCAGAGCAATATTTGGGCGCTACAACACACCATCAAGTAGTATCTGCATTACAAGTTATATCATAAACAAGTTGCACGTGCGCGCAGCTTGACCAACGCAACAAACATTATATCTTAGCCGCGATCTATGTGACCATCATGATGGTAAGGGAGACTAGTCGCAGTCCGGGAGCGCTCACAAGTCACAGACTCACAGTGAACACTCTCGGCGTCAACGCTCGTAAGCACGTGTTAAAGTTCAACATCCTGCCTAACCGATTTGCTGTGTACCACCACTCTGCTCTGTCTGCTCACCTCAGACCCTTCCCAACTTCGCTAGCTTTACTTGGGATCTAATATAGATATAACCTCTTCATGTCACAAGCATCAGGCACCTACGCCGCCGAGGATCACCTCCCTCACAACGCTGAGCAACCTCCCCCGCAAATTGACGCCGTAGGACCCATCGAAGAGTAAGTTGCAGCTTCCTGGGATCTGTCACCCGTCTGATAGCAAGACATGGAGAAGTTAAATATTGAACCTTTGGCGGAGCTGCCACCAGGGATGCAAGTGTCTCTCTTCCCTGATGGGCGTCTGCGACTCTGTGCCACTCCTTACCAGAACTGCAGCTCGAATGTTGGGCCTTCACAGCCGTCAGGACCTCACATACAAGGAAGCACACCCAATGTTCCACCAGTTGGCGATTCAGCTCCGTGAGTTATTGTCGATAATGACGTCAAACATGCTCCTGAATTGTCTCAGCGAGGGGGGAAAGGTCGTGTCTGAGAAGGACCAGCCAACTCTAAGCGAATTGTAAGCGAAAAATAGGTCAAGCAATCGCAACTGAAGATACCGTACACTCAGAGCAAATGTCATGAGGCAAGTATTGGACATTCTCCAGGACTCCACGATTGCGTCGAAGATTGGAAAGGACAAACGGTCTCGTTTCTGGGGGGTGTACAAACGAGTCGCAGAGGAACATGATGGCGAGTTCCTTGAGCGATACACTACTGACATGGACATTGTCTTAATCTTTGTAAGTTTAGCGTTCTTATCTTCGGCACATTGAGACTGATATTTGATCAGTCTGGTCTTTTCTCGGGAGTCGGCTGTCAGCACGGGTTTCATCGTCGCGATGGAGTCTAATCTCAATCCCGACCCCAGCGACATGACGAATGCCCTTTTGAAGCAACTTGTGCAGATCGGACTCGGCAACCTCGCTAAGGCGGGTACTGCTCCCGCAGACCCAGCATCTACGTGGTCGCCACCTGCGTCGGCTGTGAGGATCCAATTGGTCGCATACGCAAGCTTGTCCATGAGCTTACTCGCTGCATTCGGGGCCGTTCAGGGCAAGCAGTGGCTCGGCTACTACAAGTCTAACAGATGTGGCCGCGGCTCGGAGGAGGAACGAGGGAAGCGCAGGCAAGAGAAGTTCGACGGCATCGTCACATGGTATTTTGATGCTGTCGTGCAATCTTTTCCCGTGATACTTCAGATCTCACTTCTTCTCTTTGGAATCGCTCTCGGCGCCGATATGTGGTACGACCAGCCGAGCATTGCCTGGGTCATCATTGCAACAACGGTCTTCGGATTTCTGTTCTATTCCCTGACGGTGATGGCATGTTTGATATCTCCTGCTTGTCCATTTCAGACACCAACATCGACGATGTTACGCATGTTGCGCATCGACAGTAAGATCATTTTGCTAAATTCTAGTGATCGTACCCCGTCTGAATCAACATGGCAGGGGTTCTACGGCTGGTGTTCAAACGAGCCTCCAGTTATTCCCAGCAGCTCATGAAGTCGCTGCACGGTGAGTTAGTTATGTCTTGTTCCATGTGCACAGGTTTTGACTGTTCCGTGTCAGGCGTGCTGAAACGATTGCTTGGCATTATCAGGTCAGGATGTACCCAACTGTCTGCAGTATTTAGAGGTGACAATCTTATCTACTATCGCAAAAATACCGGGGGCTCATTTCACTCCTCAGGCCCTGTACATGCGATTGGCGCATTCGCAGAGCGATCTCTTCAGCAGTTAATCACTAGTCTTCATCACTGGTTGCATTTTGTCCTGCGCTTTTCCACCAAGGTCGTGGACTCGGAAGCACAATTGCTTGAACCGAATTTAGATGTTTCGTCGGGCAATGACCACATTCTCGCCCTCCCTGACATACCTACCAGCAAGCTGGAAGCACCTAGTGTCAAGTGGCTGCTCGAGACGTCTACGGATCCTGAAGTATTTCTTGCCGCTGCCAGCCTTGTTCCGCAAGTCGAATGGCCCCTGGATCTTGACGTTTCAGATATGCTGCATCAGCTGTATGATAATTATACGAGCTGCGTCGGCTTCCATGGGCAAATTATGCCGTCGTTGGAGGAAAAGGCCTCAGCTTGTATAATGGCTATGAGTCATTTATATTGTGGCCGCGTTCTTCAGGCATATCCTACCCATGGCGAATTTCTTGGTTTCAGGGAAAGAGATTATGACACGTTTGACCGGATGGCTCTGAGGGACATGGGTCGAGCCGACAGGATGGTGCTTAACACGACTAAGAATCTTTGTCTTTTGCAAGATGAAGATCGCAGATTTCAGTGGTTTCTGTTGTATGATTGTCCCGACTCTGTGGCGGAGTGGATGTCACATTCTCTTCCTTATCACTTTGTCACTGGGCGAGCGAATGAAAGAGTGGAAAAATTCGCCATAGAGGTGATATCGAAACTGCTATCATCTACATCCTCTCCATCGAATCAAATCATAGCCAATTGCGCTCTTCTTGCTTGCGTCATGGTCGGGGTTCAGTTTGACAAGAAGGACATAGTTCGGGTTGATAAAAGGTGCCATCGACTCATTTGGTGCTTCTGCTATAGCTAACTAAGACACTGTGTAGTTCTGCCCTGCCTCGATTTGCGAATGCCCTTTTGGAGCAATTCCAAACTACTCTCTGGGCATGGTATGGAGGTGATCTCAGCAATGACAACACATGCGTCACACCGAGTTGGGCATGTGACTTCATCAAAGTCGTTTGTCTGGTGCTCGAGTCTACCAAAAATTACTATAATCCTTTATTGCACGACGTGCGGAACCTGGACGTGTGCAGGAAGATTTCCTCACGAATAAGGTCATCCCAGGCCGGACAAAATCCTCCCTGGGAGCTTTTGGCTGCCCTGCAAAATGCACTGCGCTTCACGCTCACTGCTGCCAAAGTATCTCAGGACCCTGCCGATTTGTGGACTAGCCAGTATTTTCGGACAGGTGATTCCTATTCGCCAGAAGGCTTCGACTCGCTGTTCGACTACCTCGAGCATGTTGATTCCGACCAGGAAGCAGTATTTAACGTCCTTGTCTTCCTGGACGTCCTGGACGTGCGCTGCAGCCCTACTAAACAACATCAGTTCTTCAAGATCCTCATCGCCTGCATGGGCAGTAGCATGCCTGTACATTTACGTCATGCTGCTCTCCGCCTTGCCCACAGTGCCCGAGAAGAAATGGTCTGGATCGATGCCATTGATAATGCGGAGCTGCGGGACATGATCTTAACCGAGCTCTCCCCCGCTATCCTGACTGCAGTTTGTCCCCAACCAGGTGTAACACTCTCCGATGATGATCCTGACTGCTTCTTCCATGATGGCCGTGACTCGTGCTATCTCAAACTGCTCTTTACCCTCGCGAGGAATTCCAACTGGCACCCCCATTTGGTCGAGGATCACCATATAGATCGATGCATTAGCATTGTTGCAAAGTGCGACTTAGGGCCACATGCATTTTACCTAGCTGGCATCCTCCTCCGGATCGCACCTGAACAATCGTCGGTTGCATCCCTCAATTCTATTACAGAGCGGCAGTGGTGGGACATAATGAGAAAGGCATGGTTCTATACACGATATGACATTTACGACATACACTGTTTCGAGTTCCTTCCCGTCCTTGTGGAAGGCACGAAGAGGTATATGCAGATCGCTAGAGAATATCATCTCGAGTACCTCATTAGATGTGTGGATCGTGTTCTTCTCAGCGCACTAGAGACGCGAGATTCACAGCAGGGAGAAGGAGAGGGTGTCATCGTTGTTGTGAAAGAGTTGAGGACTGTAGTCAGCGATATGATTAAGAAGTTGGTCGGCAGTCAAGGAGTTGTTAGTCCCTGATTATTACAGTACTTGCGTGTTGTGCTAGCAACCTGGGACCAGAGGAAGGGATGGAGCAATACAACTGGGAGGAGATAAGTATCAATACTGAAACAAAATATATATACGAGAGATATGATACGTGGTTTCCAGAGCTTATAAAAGAGCACGGCTCAATGGGTGGGTAATAACGTAGAGTCAGCATATAGACATTGGTTTGTCAACCCCCCAGTGAGTGAACGAGCCTTTGGCTACGCTGCATCAGACGCTGAGCATTTTCAGAAGGTTACAAAGCGTTCGTGAACTAGCACATATACATGTATTCGCGAAGAAGGAATACTTATAGATTAGACCAATATTAGACATAGAATACAGAGTTTTATGATTTATTGTCTTTGCAAACGAGTTTCATTTGATCCACCACTATCTTCACGATATCACGCCATTCCGTCATAGCACCGAGTCCTTTGAAAAAGAGCCACTTTATCTGCAATAGCAAGAAATAAAAACCGGGATCACACACCAACGTCCCCACACGCAAGATTTTTTCCGATTGGCCCGACAACTTGGTAGCGCACGATATCCCGGACGACGTGTAAATGTTCTGCCGTGAGCGGATGATCGTACATGAGCGTATTCATTGCCGGGAATATGTAAGTCGGTGTCGTAGGTGCCAACGCACGAAGCAGAGAGGTCTATGTGGCAATAGGTTTGCCATCAAGCACGATATGAATGCGCTGAGAAACATACCGCGAGATTGTCGCAGAGTCCGTGTGCAATCTTTGAGAGCGTATTTGCCGAGCAGGGAGCGACAAGAACAATATCAGCCCACCTCCTCAACTCAATATGCAGGATCGGATCTCCAATCTTGTATGATCCCTGTCATGGACGTTAAGACGGTCAAGCTCTTCTGAAAAGCGCGTGTGTTCACCGACCACTCGTCCTCATCGGTCCAAGACTCCACACGCGGGCACCTGCATTGACGACATCTGCAGGGTCATAAAATGCGAGCGACTCCTTGGTCGCGACCACTTCTACTCTGACATTTTGATACTAGTACGTTGCACACAACATGAGCAAGAGCAGGATTCCAAGGACGGATACAGACTTGAAGAAGCGCTGAGACGATGAGAGGAGCTTTGATAGATGCTACGCTGCCCGTTGTTATGAGCAACGCATGAGCGTGATCTGGGAGGCGCTCCGTTTCAGCGATAAATTGGCGAATCACCATGGGTGGCAAGTTGAGGGTGAAATTATGGTGAGAGTTGTTTAGCGTTTGTGTTTCAACATGTTTATTCCCCGACAGCGCGTTATTGATCTGACAACTTTCGCAGAGCCTACTACACTTTGATGTGCCATTGAATTCCACGCGATCTGTCGCCTGCCGCAATGTATTTCCTCGCACCCGGCCGAGGGTGTTCTTAGATATGCACTGGTGGAGTGATACTCAGAAGCTCGTGAATGCCACCAGATGTGCCAGGGTTTACATATTCACGTACGGCTGGGCCGCCGAAGCTTGCTAATTGACATATCATTCACCCTGGCAGATGGCATCATGGCCTTGTTCGGATCGCGCCTATGTATTACGAGAGGTAAGTCGCGAGTCGTCCTCAAGGATGAGCGAGTTGCAATTTGCACCCTATCGTTCCAGGGTAAACATCTCTCGCTCCTCGACCTGCTCATTCAGTACACTGCTTTCCTTCGCTAGTACAGTAAGGATATCCAGGATTTTGGTTGAATTTACTAGAGGGCACCGAATAGTCACTTAAGTACCGCAACGAGGCTTGGACTCGGAATGGAGACAAAGTAAATTCCTGCTTCCCGCAGAACACCAAACAACCATTAACATGTGTGTCATACACCACTCCCAGTCGATACATGGACACGCTCCTGGAAAGCCATTGAGGACATAGCAGTTGCCGCTGTATCGGAATCGGCCCTGAGCTTAGCATAGTATTCTCGAATGCCAAGGATCATGCGTGGTCCCAGCACAAACATCTGTACGACTGAAACAATCTGAAGAAACCCACCATAAAGCTGAGCGTCAAGGGAAATTCCCTACAGAAACGGTAAAATGTGGTAGCATGCAGAGATGAGGGAAAGATTAACATACTGCTGAGAGTGTCGGAGAAAAATCAATAATGAGCTGGCAGCAAGAAACAACAACAAAGCTATCACGTCCGACCCTTCAGTGGAAAAAAAGGAACAATAATCACAATATGAGCTTACCTCGCAAAGTAAACCACGTGAGTTTTCATCAACACCGTAAAAGACTCCCGGATAATCCCTCCTGCCGAATGTTGTCGCAGTTCACGGAAATGTTTTACTACAATCCAGATTGCCAGACACAGCGCGAGGGCCTCCCATACGGAGCTGAGTATCCAAGAAATGGAAAGCAGAAGTAGGGTATTTTCCGCATAGTCAATCCAGCAATGATAAGAGCCGGAGAGAATGTGTTCCTCTGGTATTCATCATTGAGCCCCATGCACATTTGCTTTCATCCATAATTAAGCGTACCCCCTGACGTATGTATCATTGTCATTATGGTGACCATTCCGACGAAAACGCTGATAGCCAAGAAGGTGACAATGAGAAATATCAGGATCTTTTTGGATCGTTGATACATGGCATGCAACCGAGTAACGATGATGGCTTGTAGCATGTTTCATTCCAGTCAATATCAGAGAGGCCTCGCAAGTGTCAAGCTCACCCCATAGCATCACAGATACCAAAACACTTATCCAACTCTGTATAACGGATATAATCCAGCCTGACAAATCTAGTCAGTAATCAGCCTTGGGTAGCGAACTTCAAACAGACTTACATCTGTGGCAATCATCAGCGAAACAAGAAGTCAATAAAGAACCGCACCCACTCCTACAGAGCATCGCGGTCAATCAGAGGGGTATAATGGGCATCTGTGCAGAAGACTCACTGTATCTGTCAGCGAGATGGTCGGAACATTGTCTATGCGCCATCGGTCAGAAGAAGCAAAGACAATGAATGTGCTAAGGAGACGTACTCAGCACGGTTGAACTGATTATGAGAGATAGACGATTAGCATAACACCGATTGTTTGGCCTTCCGAACATACGTAGCATATAAGATTCCAAGATAGCGCACCTAAGATACTTTCAAGTCAGCACAATATGGCAGCTGCGACAAACAAGTTGCATACACCGAGATACAGAACTGACATCAGGGACCAGCGTTGCTTCTGTAATTAAGCGCAAGTTCATGGTTGTTCCTCTGACATGAGACCCTGCTCACCCAGACCAATGCGACCTATAAAAGGATTCTTAGTGAGATGGCTGCTCCAGTCATAGCATTGACATACCTCTTGTCCAAATGTGAGTGCTGAAATACTTGTAAGATATCAGTAGTCCTTTAATATTATCATGCTCAGGTACCCCAATCATACGTCACTATAACAAAGGCAGCAACTGCGAAGCCGAGCCAAGGTTAGATTGAGATGTCAGCTTCAACACCCAACAGCTCTACGAACCAGAAAAATAGCTTGAAACACGACTTCCAGTGATGGTCGGCCACCACGTGGGATCATTTGAGACTGTTATCATATTGGTAGGGAATGGGTGAGGATGAGAGGCGAACTTGGGACAATGACATTCGCACTATGTATACTGCTTGGGTAATCAAAATGAGATCAGGAGGTGACATCTGTGCACCGCACATGAATGTTACAGTTGCATGTGCTCCGCTTCCAAGCAATTCACCGACATTCTCTTTCTCGGTCATTGGGCGTTCATATCATAAGGGTGCCAATTAAAATGGTAAGTGCAGAATCTTCAATTTGCAATGTGGGTGTGAAAGTCGACGGCCAGCAATGTTCACTTGATCGTGAACGTGTCGACCCGGTGTCATGATTCCTTGTATATAAAATTGTTGAACTTTGTTTCAGCTCGAATTTGAGCTTGGGTGGGAAGTTTTTGGCCACGGAGTAATCTTCGACGAACCGGAAGCGCTCGAGAGCCTGCTGAAATATTCGTCCGACGATACTCTGCACCAACGGAATTCTGCCAAGAGTCTTCTGTTGCATCATGAAATCGTAGACTTGACCGAACTTCTCAAGAAGCAGGAGTATCCCTTGGCTACGATCTGTGTGAGCAAGAACTACCTGCACGATGACGGCTGAGTAGCAGATCAGACTCTGAGTGAAACAATACGTACTGTGGATACAGAAGACAGTAGGCCCAGTACTACCTTTGCGTAAGGTGTACCTGTACAAAGTGATCAGTTGAGTTCCAAACCGAGAGGAATGGCCCATACGTCCGCGCGATAACACTATCGAATATCTTCAGAGGTCGAAGATGTGTCCCCGAAATTACATCCATCTTTGAAATTGACAATAGAATCATGTTTTTGACAGCCTCTCTGGTGGTCTGAAGTGCTGATTGAGGATCAGCGCATTGTTCTGCACCAGAGGGAGTATCCTGAACCTGCTCAACCAACATAATTTATGAGAGCGCATAAACTGAAAGGCGACCTACCTCGATATTCGAAATCGATGAGGTACCTTTATGATTCGGGAGAACAGGGTTGCGGCTGCGTGAATCATTCAAGCTAGAGTGCTTGTGTACGATATCAGCCTTATCGCAATACGCCCAGTATTTATTTCGACTCACAGTAACCTTTTTAATTACACCATGCGTAGCCCAGAAACCGACAGATTTTACCACAATGACAAAGGATGCATTGACAAGAGTCAGCATTTCAACTTCATGAACATCAGCCACCTACGGCGTCCAGCAGTGTTTTTTTCGTTGGGTGGGAAGAGTAATTGACCTCGAGTCCCCTAATCAATTAGCGTCAATCATGGTGAATAGTTGTTGCTAATCAGTCTGAGCGAAGTAAGGCGCGGAGAAAGGGTGGGAACCGCGGAGCCGTTGCTGAACAGTTATGACGAGGATGACAAAATGGTCAGCACGAGATATAATCCAAGGACTGGGATTCGACGGTAATCTCATTTAAATACACAACAGGCCATACTGTTGTTGACTGCAAGCCTCAAAGCAATCATATTGACTCCTGTATTGATTGCAGGCGCTAAGCATTGGATAGGCGCCACATCCCGGAAAACAAGGATGTCGAGGGAATGAATTAATGATTTGTAGTAGGGTGACCGTGGACTCGGAAATTGACTCTTGGACTAGGTCGAGAACATTCAACACAGTGAGTCAATTCGGCTGAGCTGCGCAACTGGTGGGTACTAATTTGGTCAAACTACGATCATAGTAATGGTGGTATTATTTGCTGCAACTTGAACGGATGCGGCCTGGTCTTTTGTTGTCGAAGGAGCTGCAACGATCGCATTAAAAGGAACGACTTGAGGCTCGATTCGGAGTGGCGTTATGGTAGAAACTTTTCAAAAAGTTATGGCGTGCGGTTGAGAAGCTAGTGGCTGTACCTTTGAGCTTATGTAAAGTCGAGCCTAGAACCCTGTTTATACCGTGCCACTGCTGACTTGGAGCTTCGCGCGCTAAATTCTACTAGTCATCGTCGCAAGAATCAACCTGCATACAATGTTTGATCTCGCTTGAACTACTTGACCAGTCCTCCCGCCTGCGAAAGCTGGAAGCAATCAAGTTGTCGAGTACGATTGTGACAACTCACGATCGTCAACGGTCAGGGACTCAGGGTTGTCGCTCGCAGCCATACATCACTCGCAACTCTATCGACTCACACATCTGACATATACAGATTATTTAGCTTGTCATGTAGAACGCAGAAGTGATTGTACCCCACCTTCCAGTTGCAAGGAGCCTCGTATTCGGTCCAGCACACCGGTCACTGAATCAAATGGTGCACCTTACCATGCGACGACATTCGACGATTTTACATCCCAAGGGACGATTTTTTACGAGGTCTGACAATAGGAGGTTAGGTCCAGACGACTAAAGGTGTCGAGGATGTGCAGTAAAAGATCACTCACGTCGAACGCATGCGACGAAGATTCATATTGTAAGTACGACTAGTCCACTTCCAATTTCATGACTAAACGATCCATACGGTGTGCTTACAGTTACTATCTATTGGCTATTTTGATGCGTCAGCGCAATCTGTCACTTCACCCAGTGTATCTTCTCCCACCCCGAAGTTGTTCTTAGACAGGCACTAGTGGAGTGATTATCAGAAGCTGATAAATGCCACCGTGTGTGGGGTTTATATATTCATGCACGGCTGGGCCCGCAGAAGCTCATGATTTGATTCACCCTGGCAGATGCATAGCCTCGTGTTCGGGTCACGCTCATGTATTATATCTCATATCTCATATTATGCATCCTTCTTATACCCTGCTCCAGTCCATTGCATTTTCACTCTAATTCTTGTTCGCGATGTCCAAACCACCACATCCCTGGTGGAAATCTGCAACCGTCTATCAGGTCTATCCAGCATCATTCCTTGACGCGAATGGTGATGGGACTGGCGATCTCGCAGGCATCATCGCCAAACTCGACTATCTAAAGGATCTTGGTGTGGACGTTATATGGCTTAGCCCGATCTATCGTAGCCCATTGGCTGATATGGGCTATGATATGTGAGCGCTAATCGTCGCTTTTCGGTTCTGGGACTTGATGCTCTAACCACCACAGCTCGGATTATGAGGACATCGATTCACGCTATGGCACGCTTGAAGACTGGGACCGCCTTCTACATGGCGCGCACGCACGGGGGATGAAGCTCATGTATGTATTATCCGGATTCTAAACTTTTTTCCAGTGTCAACCCGGGTCTTTTTGACAGGATGGACCTGGTGGTGAATCATACATCCGACGAGGCAGGTCTTCTATCTTTCTGGCTTACCTTATGGTTCCTGTTTCCACTAATTACTTACCACTTCCGTGCACTGGTCACATACAAATCGCTAGCATGCCTGGTTCACTGCTTCAAAAACGAGCAAAAACGACCCAAAGCGCGATTGGTACATCTGGCGTCCTGGTAAAGTTGTCGACGGGGAAGAACTTCCACCCAACAACTGGAAGAGCGTGTTCCAGGGTATGTGCACCTGTTTTCCTTGACTTCTTTGCATGGTGACAGCCGTCGTACCATCTACTCTTGTTGCTTCATACTTCTAACTGTGCGACAGGCTCCGCATGGGAACGTGACTCTGCAAGTGGGGAGTACTATCTTCACCTGTACGTACCTAAGCAGCCAGACTTGAACTGGGACAACCCTGTTGTGCGGTCTGCTGTTTGGGACGTCATGCAATTCTGGGTGCGCAGAGGGTGTGATGGGTTCCGCGTACGTATATCTCTCCCTCCCTATTTTTTTAACAAAACAATGGGTATTACCATAGATGGACGTGATCAATTGCATCTCGAAGACGGATGGTCTCCCCGATGCACCTCTGGTGGACCACACGCAGTACTACCAGCCGGCCAGCATGTACTTTGCGAACGGGTAAGTTCATTCATCTTTACTCGATAATCACTTGACCTTCCCAGTCCGCAGGTCCACAAATACATTAAACAAATGCACGCCGAGGTCCTCTCCCGTGCGCCCCTTCCTTTCCCCCGTCTTCTCTGATTAACTAACAGAACTCCCACAGACCACGACCTCATCACGGTCGGCGAAACGCCCTTCACACATGAGTCATCCGAGCTCGCCGCGTACGTCCTTCCGCAGAACCGCGAGCTCAACATGGTCTTTCACTTCGAGCTCATGGACATTGACTCGCCTTCCGAATCGCCACTCCTCAGGAAACCTTGGACGCTCGGTGAGCTCAAGGAAATCATCGGTCGCTGGCAACAGTTCATGCGCGATGATGGGTTCTGGAATGCGTGAGTTCAGCCTGATATGAAGCCGAAGGTGGAATACTGATGTTTCATCTCGTTTGGCGCAATTAAAGAGTTTTCATTGAGAATCATGACCACGCGCGGTCGGTGTCGCGCTTTGGGAACGACTCGGCGCAGTGGCGCGCAGTCTCCGCCAAGATGCTCGCTATCTTACAGATCACGCAGACAGGGACACTATACGTGTACCAGGGACAGGAACTTGGCCTCAAGAACTTCCCGCGGACATGGGGGATCGAGGAATACAATGACGTTGCAAGTCAGAATTACTGGAATCTGTGCGTTGCATTTCCTATTCTTTGTTCATGTGGTGGGCATATGTTCTAAGGATATAATAGGATTAAAGAGCAGAGACAACGAGCGCAAGGCAAGGAGGATGTTGAAATGTCTGATCTTCTCGACAGTTTCGCGCAAAAGGCGCGTGATCACGCAAGGACTCCGATGCAGGTAAGAACAAATTCATCACTTCCTTCCATCATCTCAATTAATGTTATAGTGGAATGCGAGTAAACATGGAGGCTTCACGACCGGAACACCGTGGATGCGCGTGAATGACGATTACCGAGAGTGGAACGCTGAAAAACAGATCGGCGATGCCACCAGCGTGCACGCATTCTGGAAGCGCGCGCTGAAGGTGCGGAAGACGCACGATGTTCTCGTAAGTCGTTCGAGATATGTTCTCCTGCACGCAGTTCGTTTTAACTCAACTTACACTACCGCCTTTCATTTCTATCTGTATTTCCGCATCTTTCCCTTCCATTCCTTTGATACTGACGTGTGCCCACGCCAAGATCTACGGCGACTTCGTGATGTTTCTTGAAACACATGAACAGGTGTTCGCGTACACGCGGAACTATGGGTCCACGTCTGCGTTGGTGTTGCTTAATTTCAAGGAAGGGAAGGTTGACGTTGATCTTGGGGAGGTCGTCGGAGGAGTAGCCGGATACACATTCGTCTTGGGCAACTATGAGAATGAGGCGATCGGACTTGAGGAGAAGGTTACTCTAAGGGACTATGAGGGGCGGGTGTATGTCCGGGAGGCATTGTTGAATTGATTAAATGAGAGTTGCATCCAGGGAACGTGCAATACGCATGTTGATACGTCGATATCATTTCAATAAAAGATACCAAGGATCCGACGACTTTGCACCAGGTCAGCAAAAAACGCATTGACCGCTTTACCCGACCTAGAACCTGTTCTTCGTTAATGTTTCGATGATGCACAGACATTCTATCAACCAATCATTGTTTCTGGATCAATCTGATACAAGCTAATGCTAAAATCGAATCCCACTCTCTCTCATTATGACGGCAGCAACTGCACATGGATATATTTCAGGCAGAATCCAGTAGTGTCAAACTACTGCAGGAAATCACGGCGAAAGAGTTCACTACAATAGTAACTGACACATCAATGCCAACTACCATACCGCACCGATGTGAAAGCAGAAACACGACTCGCTTCTGTAAGTCTAGTTACGACTGCACAATAAGAGCTTGGTGCAAAATGCAAGTCCAAGGGCAATAATAGATCAAGATGAAAATAAGACAGATATATTTGAGAATGAGACTTCGGAGTGAGATAATGGACTATTGAAACGTTGAGAGGAGCACGATTACATAGAAACTGTTACAGCACTCCTTAACCAGTACCGAGTGGCTCGAGTATCTCGTATGTTCTCATGATAAGAGATATTGAACTATAAGGAAAAAGGAAAAAGAGTGATTTAGAGGGATGTGTCCGCATGTCTTGGATACGAAGAGTGAAGCCCTTCGCTTCGATGAAACACGAGGATAATTTTTGTGCCTGTCGTGGTTGGCGCGAATATTCTTACACTTCGCATATATTGTTGTACTACCATGCAGGTGAGTCATCGTTATATCTAGGAAGACTACTGATACTCACGCAACCAATCCAAGGGCAGATGCAATCTGCGTCAGTCTTGCAATGCCTGCCATTGGGACAATCTTGTTCGTCAAGGGGCATGACAGAGATTGATGATACTAAAGTAGCGACGACAACGACGACAATTGCAGAGGAGAAACGCATTGTTTGTGACTGATGTGATAGGATGAGATGATTCTGAAGGAAATAGTAGGAGGACGGCTGGCTTTTATGTGTTGAATGTTCTTTGAAATTCTTGCGTACATGGTTGTGCCTTCACACAGAGGCATATCTGCGATTAATCTAGCTAAATTCCAGCCGAGATGTATTAGCAATTTAGTGTGGAACTACTGAACATTCGTCTTTAGGCCTTTGTGACAAGCACCCATCACGATAAAGCCCGTGATCTGATGAGTATGGATATCCAATGGTATAAATATCCGATACAAGATCGAAATCAGCTAGAAGCATAAACAAAACTAGCTGATTCCATACCGTCTGGCGTGGGCAAGGGCGTGAGCCGGAATTGGGGGAAGGAGGAGGAGAAACATATTTCCTGTCGCGTATGAGGTCATCAGCATCGCCAAGAGCACCTGCTGTAGCGCACCTCTATACACGGATGGATGAGATTTGAAATATTACGAAAGAAATGACCCACACATAAATTATTCTCTGCCAAAAAGAAGACCTAATCAGTAATCGTCAAAGCTCAAACCGCAAGAGTGTGAGTTACAACAAGACGAGAAATCTGAGTAAAAGAGATATCCGACGGGTTGATGGACTATACTATGGTATAGATACTTCGAATTGTGGGACTTGCCAGCCAGTATCTGCTTGATTCAAGTTTGACGGACAGGGATTTTCCTGCGATACACTTTGAGATTTTTGATGCGGAAATAGAATGTGAATTTCACCAAGTGAATGGCGAAGCTAGATGCTAATTGACCAAGCTATGTCAACCCTGCAAGGCGGTAGTAGTATTAAGTCGAGGTGCTGAGCATGGAATCTTCAATATATATGTACCATGTAACAATGAGGACAGGATCGACGAGAATGGATGAGTGACTCATCTTTGATGAAATTGAGTTCAGACCCGGGAGCGGGCGTAGCGAAATAAAAGATGCGGGGAGGAACTCCGGCAATAACCGAAAAGCAAATACTTGCAGTTAACGCACATACCAAATCTCCCAGTCTCTGCTGTATTGTCACATGGCTCTTCTTAATGCCAGCATCAAGTCCACTCGCCAAGCTTTTTGTGCACCAGATTCTGCGAGAGCCAGAGGCTGTTTGGAAGTTTTGTCAACGATTCATCATCAATGTTCTCATCACCTTCAAGTCTTCCCTCGACGGTTGAATTGCTGACCCGTCTATTCAGTTCATACAAGGTCACCTGTAATAGATATTCCCCTCCCACAGGTCAATTATCTTGGCGCAATTCTGTGATGGGTGCATCCGGCACCGGCAATACTTCGATCATCGATCATCCTCCACCGAAGAAGCATCCAATATCTTATATCGTCGCTTTCAAAGTCATTCTTGTTTTCATTCTTGTTCTTCGGTGCAGGGATGACGCGGGCGTTTCCTATCGTCATGGACTTCTAGCCGGTGTCTTCAATCTTCTGTCGTCATATCTCTGGTATCGTCTATCCTTCTATCACTGGTGCACAAGCTGGAACAGATAAGGACTGCAAGGGGAACCAAGGCCAGACCTCTATAGCGGGAGGCTACGGCACTCTCTATCCAGGACTGACTACGACACAGGCGCAGAACTCCTGCTACTACGCCAGGACACTGGCACTCCCGACGACCTGCGCCAGACCGCCCTGGTACAAAGCTAACTGTATACCTCACGCCATCCATCAGATTGGGAAGCGCAGAACGTTCAAACGCTATATGCCTCCTGGGATGTATCCTTTTCGTCAGTTTGGACGTCCATATTATAACGTTGCTTTATTGTGGGCTTCCAGACTGACCAAAATATGTAACAGACACCTCATCATTGCTTTGAGGCTGATTGGTATTTGCGGGGGTGGCAACTTTTCGGCATTTGACGCCTGTACTCAGTTCACACTGAACTGCATTGCTGTACGATCTGACTTGAACTACTTAACCACTCCTCTTGCCTGCGTCGAGTTATCGAGTATGTTTATGGCAACTGACGATTGTTGCAGCCATACTCTATCACTCGCAACTTTAATTGACTCACACATCTAACATATACAGATTGATTAGCTTGTTGTGTAGAACGCAGAAGTCTGGCCAGTGCTTAAACCCAGTACTGATTGTCGATGACACGAGGACTTGGAAATCTCTTTACCGCACACTTGAGCACCGTGATCTAATAGATCGAGATGAAAATAAGACAGATATATTGAGAATGAGACTTCGGAGCGAGATAATGGACTCTTGAAACGTTAAGAGGAGCACGACCGCATAGAAACTGTTACAGCACTCCTTCACTATCGTAAGTCAGTAACGAGTGGCGGACATTACAGTCTAGTCTATGGGACCCCCGGTGTCCCTTTCGCATCTCCAGGTGCGCTAATGCCCTGATGTGAGATGTGCCCCCATCAGTCCGCCGTTCCTGCCGGCCGTTTTAGATGTGCCCGTTGATGAGACAACTTTAGTAGTGTTTGTGACAGTGATTATAGGGCCAGCATATGCGGTGGGACTTGTTTGGCTGATACCGCTTCTTTTACAGGTGATTCCGTGTAGGTCAGTGGGCTAGGTTTGGTGCTCCGCATTGATTTTCGTACTGCCATGCAGGTGAGTCATATCATTATATCTAGGAAGACTACTGATACTCACGCAAGTAAGCCAACTGCAGATGCAATCTGCGTCAATCCTGCAATATCTGCCAGCCTCACAATCGCCTTCGTCAAGGGGCACGGCAGAGATTGATGATACTAAAGTAGCGACGACAACGAGGACAATTTCAGAGGAGAAACGCATTGTTTGTGACTGATGTGATAGGATGAGATGATTCTGAAGGAAGATGGCTGGCGTTTATGTGTTGAATGTTCTTTGAAATTCTTGCGTAATGGTTGTGCGGCCCTTCACAGAGGCATATCAATCCAGTCAAATGCCAGCAGATCTTGCCACTGAGATGTGCTGAACATTCGTCTTTACTAGGTCGTTGTGAGAAGCATCCATCACAATAAAGCCCGTGATCTGATGAGTATGGATATCCGATGGTATAAATATCCGATACAAGATCAAAATAAGCTAGAAGTAAAAAAAAACTGGCTGATTCCATGCTGTCTGGCGTGGGCAAGGCCGTGAGCCGAGATTGGGGGAAGGAGGAGGAGAAACATATTTCCCGTCGCGTACGAGGTCATTAGCATCACCAAGAGCACCTGCTGTAGCGTACCTCTATACATGGACGTATGAGATTTGAAATATGACGAAAGAAATGAGACGCACATATCAGTAATTAAGGCTGTGGTGAAATAAAAAGTCTATTGCGGCAATGTCGATCATTTATGTGCCACTCTAAATTCTTCTCAAAAAGAAGACCTGATTAATTATCGTCAAGCTCAAACCGGAAGAGAACAGCACGAGACATCCGACGGGTTGACGGACTATACTATCATCTATGGTATAGATATGTCGAATTGTGGGACCGTCTTGCCTACCAGTTTCTCCTTGATTCAAGTTCCTGCGGTAGATTGTGAGATTTTTAGTGTGATCATAGAACGTGAATTTCACCAAGTGGATGACGAGATCAGATGCTAATTGACCCAATTCTGTAAGCTATTGGCAACAACACAAATTGCACAATGACACACATGATGACGAGCGGCACGGATGAACGATGGATCAAGGGGGGTAGCAGTATCGTCGAGGCGCCGAACATGGAGTCTTCAATATATATGGACGAAGTAACAATATCTGAGGACAGGACCGATGAGAATGGGTGAGTGACTCATCTTTGAATTTCTATGATGAAATTGAGTTCTGAATTTCAGGAGCGGACGGGGAGGCACTCCGGCAATAACCGAAGGCAAACAGTCACCGCACATCCCAGATCTCCCAGTCTCTGCTGTATCGCCAGCATCATATCCACTCGTCCTTTCTGTGCACCAGATTCTGCGAGAGACACAGGCTGTTTGGAAGTTTGGTCAACGATTCATCATTCAAAATGAGTTTTCTTTAAGAGAGACACCACAAAGTACGTCAATTCATCACCGTACGTGTTGATTGTTGATGAATGTCTTTTGACCCTGCAGTTTCTTTCACAATTGACACGACTCGACAATCACTTTGCACCCTGTTCCATTTTCCCTACCTCCCAACCGCTCCCCCTTGTCGCAGCCCACATTATTTGGGCATTCAGATGTTTTCAGTCTCAAGGCACACCAGCGCTAATGGTCATGTCCTCCGTCAGGATCTCATCAATGTTCTCATCACCTTCAAGCCTTCCCTCGACGGTTGAATTGCTGACCTGTCCATTCAGTTTATACAGTGCCACCTGTAATAGATATTCCTCTCCCGCAGGTCAATTATCTCGGTTTGATATCTCGGCGCAATTCTGTGATGGGTGCATCCGGCACCGGCAATACTTCGATCATCAATCGTTCTCCACCGAAGGAGCACACAAGTTCTTACATCGTCGCTTTCAAAATCATTCTTGTTCTTCGGTGCAGGGATGACGCGGGCGTTTCGTATTGTCATGGACTTGTAGCTGGTGTCTTCGATCTCTGTCATCACATCTCTGGTATCGTTTATCCTTCGATCACTGGTGCACAAGCTAACTATACACCCTACACCATCCATCAGATTGGAAAGCGCAGAACGTTTGAACGCTATATGATGTATACTTTTCGTCGGTTTGGACGTCCATATTATAACGTTACTTTATTGTGGGCTTCCAGACTGACCAAAATGTGTAACAGACACCTCATCATTGCTTTGAGGCCGATTGGTACTTGCGGGGGTGGCAACTTTGCATTTGACACCTGTGCTCAGTTCACACTGAACTTCGATCTGACTTGAATTACTTGACCAGTCCTCCCGCCTGCGAAAGCTGGGAACAGTTGAGTTATCGATGTGACAACTGACGATCGTTGCATCCATAGTCTATCACTCGCAACTTTCATTGGCTCACACATATAACGTATACAGATTGATTAGCTTGATGTGTAGAACGCAGAGGTGACTTTGGCCCCCCTCCCAGTTTCAAGGAGCCTCCTATTCAGTTCAGCCCACCGATCGTTGAATCAAATGATGCACCTTATCGTGCGACATTTGACGATTTTACATCCCAAGGACCAGATGGCAAGGGGCAGCTTTTTCAAAGTCTGACAACGAGAATTTGAACGAGATGGCTAAAGGTGTTAAGGATGTGCAGTAGAAGATGACTCGCGTCGAACACATGCGACGAAGTTGGATCATTAATATTGTGAGTACGACTAGTTCACTTCCAAATTTGTGACTAAACGATCGATACGGGCGTGCTCATAGTGACTATCTATTGGTTATTTCGATGCGTCAACGCAATCTGTCGCTTGACCCAATGTGTCTTCTCGCACCCCGAAGTTGTTCTTAGACAGGCACTGGTGGAGTGATTATCAGAAGCTGATAAATGCCACCATGTGTGGGGTTTACATGGCTGGGCCCGCCGAAGCTGATCATTTGATTCACCCTGGCAGATGCATAGCCTCGTGTTCGGGTCACGCTGATGCATTATATCTCATATTTGATATCACGCATCCTTCTTATACCCTGCTCCAGCCCATCGCATTCACACTCTAATCCTTGTCCACGATGTCCAAACCACCACATCCCTGGTGGAAATCTGCAACCGTCTATCAGATTTATCCATCATCATTCCTCGACGCGAATGGTGATGGGACTGGCGATCTCGCAGGCATCATCGCCAAACTTGACTATCTCCAAGATCTTGGTGTGGACGTTATATGGCTTAGCCCGATCTATCGTAGCCCATTGGCTGATATGGGCTATGACATGTGAGCGCTAATCGTTGCTTTTCGGTTCTGATACTTGATGCTCTAACCACCACAGCTCGGATTATGAGGATATCGATTCGCGCTATGGCACGCTTGAAGACTGGGACCGCCTTCTCGAGGGTGCACACGAACGGGGAATGAAACTCATGTATGTATCATTCGAACCTCAAACTGTTTTCCAGTGTCAACCCGGGTCTTTTCGACAGGATGGATCTGGTGGTGAATCATACATCTGACGAGGCAAGTCCCTTAATCTTCTAGCTTTCCTTATGGTTCCTGTTTCTAATCACTTACGACGACTTCCGTGACTAATCATATACGTATCCAGCATGCCTGGTTCACTGCTTCAAAATCAAGCAAAAATGATCCAAAGCGCGATTGGTACATCTGGCGTCCTGGTAAAGTTGTCGATGGGGAAGAACTTCCGCCAAACAACTGGAAGAGCGTGTTCCAGGGTATGTGCACCTGTTTTCCTTGAGTTCCTTACATGGTGACAGTCATCGTACCATCTCTCTTGTTGCTTCATACTTCTAACTGTGCGACAGGCTCCGCATGGGAACGTGACTCTGCAAGTGGGGAGTACTATCTTCACCTGTACGTACCTAAGCAGCCAGACTTGAACTGGGACAACCCTGTTGTGCGGTCTGCTGTTTGGGACGTCATGCAATTCTGGGTGCGCAGAGGGTGTGATGGGTTCCGCGTGCGTATATCTCTCCCTCCCTATTTTTTTAACAAAACAATGGGCATTACCATAGATGGACGCGATCAATTGCATCTCGAAGACGGATGGTCTCCCCGATGCGCCTTTGGTAGACCACACGCAGTATTACCAGCCTGCCAGCATGTACTACGTGAACGGGTAAGTTCATTCATCTCGACTCGAGAATTACTTGACCTTCCCAGTCCGCAGGTCCACAAATACATGAAACAAATGCACACTGAGGTCCTCTCTCGTGTGCCCCCTCCTCTTCCCCGCTTCTCTGATTAACTAACGGAACTCCCACAGACCACGACCTCATCACGGTCGGCGAAACGGCCTTCACACATGAGGCATCCGAACTCGCCGCGTATGTCCTTCCGCAGAACCGCGAGCTTAACATGGTCTTTCAATTCGAGCTCATGGACATCGACTCTCCCTCCGAATCCCCGCTCCTCAGGAAACCTTGGACGCTCAAGGAGCTCAAGGCAATCGTTGGTCGCTGGCAACGGTTCATGCGCGATGATGGGTTCTGGAATGCGTGAGTTCCGAGTGATATCCGGCCGAAGATGAATCAATGAAATACTGATGTTTTATGTTGTTTGGCGCCATCAAAGGATTTACATTGAGAACCATGACCACGCGCGGTCAGTGTCGCGCTTTGGGAACGACTCGGCGCAGTGGCGCGCAGTCTCCGCCAAGATGCTCGCTATCTTTCAGATCACGCAGACAGGGACACTATACGTGTACCAGGGGCAGGAACTTGGTCTCAAGAACTTCCCGCGGACATGGGGGATCGAGGAATACAATGACGTGGCGAGTCAGAATTATTGGAATCTGTGCGTTGCATTTTTATTCTTTGTCCATATCGTGGGAATAGGTGCTAAGGATATGATAGGATTAAAGAGCAGAGACAGAAAGCGCAAGGGAAGGAGGATGTTGAAATGTCTGATCTTCTCAACAGTTTCGCACAAAAGGCGCGCGATCACGCAAGGACCCCGATGCAGGTAAGATCAAATTCGTCACTTCCTTCCATTAGCTCATTTATAGTTAAAGTGGAATGCGAGTACGCATGGAGGCTTCACGACCGGAACACCGTGGATGCGCGTGAACGACGATTACCGAGAGTGGAACGCTGAACGACAGATCGGCGATGACACCAGCGTGCACGCATTCTGGAAGCGCGCGCTGAAGGTGCGGAAGACGCACGATGTTCTCGTAAGTCGTTCGAGATATGTTCTCCTGCATGCATTTCGTTTTGACTCAACTACACTACCACCTTTCATTTCTATCTGTATTTCCGCATCTACCCCTTCCATTCCTTTGATACTGACGCGTGGCTACGCCAAGATCTACGGCGACTTCGTGATGCTTCTTGAAACACATGAACAGGTGTTCGCGTACACGCGGAACTACGGGTCCACGTCTGCGTTAGTGTTGCTTAGTTTCAAGGAAGGGAATGTTGAGGTTGACCTAGGGGAGGTCATTGGAGGAGTAGCGGGGTACACGTTCATCTTGAGCAACTACGAGAATGAGGCGATCGGACTTGAGGAGAAGGTTACTCTAAGGGACTATGAGGGGCGAGTGTATGTCCGGGAGGCATTGTTGAATTGATCAAATACGAATCGCATTCAGGGAACGTGTAAGACGCATGTTGATACATTGTATCATAACATTTCAATAAAAGACAGCAAGGCTCTGACGACTTTGCGCCAGGTCAGCAAGAAAACGTAAGGGGGACAATACATCTATGGTACTGGGGAAGCTAAGACCGGCTGCATAATCGAGAATAAAGCAACATCTGGAATGCCACCTGGGCGTCCACCCTATGAACAGGATTCACGCATGCGTGAATGCGGAGTAAGACCGGATATACAAAACATCAGAATGTCAAGGCATTCTGCGAAAAGCACATAGCAAAAATAGCAATCTCGCTTGTAGTTAATCAATAACTGTAAAAAAAACTAGAGGATGAACAGAGTTCATCCTCAGAAGGACCGACGCTGGCGGTGTATCCTCGACACCAGTCCCGTGGGTTCGCGCTTTGCAACAGTGGCAGCGCTACTTGACTTCCTCCGACATTTTTTCGGGGTGGATGATGGGTCGCTGCTATCAGTGGAGGTTGGTGTACTGATAACTTTGATGGAGGTAGGTAAATCCTTCTGCGACGTGGCAGGGCTTGATAGAGCTGCCCCTGTCGATGTCGCAGTGGTTTGTGGCAAATAAGTGCTCAGGACGGTGGAGCTCGAAGGGGCTGAAGAAGGAACACTCGCGCCCGATACAAGCTCGGATGCGTTGGCACAAAATGCAATGAGGAGGTCCACCTGTGTCACGACTGATTAGTCGGTGAAACCAATATTTCAAAATTACATACATCATTAGTTTCACATTGACGTTGGGCATACCAGTCTTCTGGGGCATAGAAAGCTACGGCGCAGTTGGGGCTGTTGCCTTGAGGTGAATTGTAAGCGTAAACATGGATTCCATACCAGACAAGACTCACAATCGGCTCCAAATCCGTCACATCCGTTGTAATACCTATCTGGTCGTCAGGATGATGACATATGTGGAAACATGCATACTCACGCAAAAGAAGCTTCCACATTGAAACGATGACTGAGCAGACATGGTGAGGGTAGATCTATATTCACAAGCAAGAAACTCACGGGTCAATGAGTGAGATATCGACGCTGGAACCACACCCCGCACAGGTCGGGTTGACCAAATTCATCTCGAGCAACGTGCAACCTTCGCCATTAGTGTCACATTGTCCTGTGTAAATAGATGTTTCATTTGGTACAATTTGTACACGAGCGCTTTACTTACCGGTCTGTAAGTATCTGATGGACATACGGCTGAGCGCACACCACAAAAAAATAAAGGAGTGGAACTCACGCGATTCCGGAAAACATGCTATCGACGACATAGTCCTGTCCAGTAGATACGTTGCGACCATTCGCAACCAAGCACGGCTAGAGAAAGTGTGAGCTAAGACAGATCGAGGCCCCCGGTGGAGCTCACGGTTCCGTAACCACATCTGTGATTTGTGTCAAAATTGCGGCGTAATTCCTTCATATGTGACATACTGGTTGATAAACCTTATGGTATGTGTCTCTGCACCAACTCCAATAACACCAAGAAAGAACGAGAAAAAGAGAGAGAAGGCCATTGAACCTGGCATTGTAAAAGGAGAGGGAGGGAGTAAACGAATGAACGGAGCGGTGGTTAAGTGGTAGAAAAGCAAAATGGTTACTGAGCAGCTGTTTGCATGTGGCTATACAAAATTACTTACGAAAACGCTTCTTTTTCGGTCAGTTGACCGAGTCTACAACGAGGACGCTGAGAACACCTTCATCTCCGCGTTTTCTCTCTCGACGGAGAGCTTGTCCTTGCATTGCATTTTTTAATCGGTTGAACCATCTCGTTTTCAGGCAAAAATAGTCGCGGTGTTCATACAGATTGTCGGAACTCTTTACTCGATGGAGCTGCAGCCTTGCGCATCTACCCAACACGGGTCCGAGGATTTGGATCTCCAACTCCGAACGTGTTGGCTTCTAGACGGTGTGTATCTGGCTCCTGACTCAAATTGTGCGAGCAGATCGTATCTTATGGGTAGAAGTTCGTCCCAAAGTCGTCCACTAGCAGGTGTGTTCCAGTCAGAGTGGGCCAGGCACTGACCAGTACTGACCGTTTTAATGTCTTTCAGTCTTCAAGTACAGCATAACGAACTAATGAACATATTAATAGTGGACTGTACTATGTGTTATATTCACAACATGAATATCCTCACATAAATGTGGCAGTGGAGGTTATATATAGACCTCATAGGAACGATAAATTTTCAAGCCAACCAAGTCGTGCCACGCTGCATGTACCGTTTTCTGCTTGAATTGTGGTGCAATGGAACATAGCTGTAATCCAAGCCAATGAATAAAACCCCGAGCCCATAAGTGCAAGTGTCGAGGCATGGCCACCTACATTTGGTGCAAGGAAAGCTGCAACTCTTCATATCGGGCATTGTGGCACGTGGACTCGGAGTCCTGCGTCTCACATCCATCATCGGTGTATTTTGTCAACAATATTGATATCGATGTGTTTTGAAAAGTGCAGCCGACACATGACACCGGAATCCAGTATGATTCTGCTTGCAATTGCCATTGCGACTTCCAATTTTCATGCTGGAGCGAGTTTATGACCGTGACATTCACACAGCAGGATTAGCTCCCCGAATGACTACCAGCAAGGAGGTTTTTTGGCAAGTACTTTCTGACCTACTGATTATTAGAATGACCACTGCTGATCTGTCAGAGAAACCATTGTTTCAGTCTATCTCTCAACGGACAGAAATAAGGACTGTTCTCAAGACCCAGAAGTCTCATGCGTTCAAGCCCAATTCAAGCCTCAGCTCTAGGGACGATCTTGAACTCTTTGCCTTCGGGTTTGGTCGTCTGTAAATAACCATTGTCGTCGTTCTGGACACTTACCTTTTTGAGTGACTTGTTGTTTCAAGCATATGCTAATCAACACGTTCCTGCGCGCAGATAGAGGCTTGCTTCTATGCACATGACCTTCCGAGATCATTTTGACTGCTGTCGATCGGCGTTCATACCCCTTCGCGTGATTCTTCGCTGCCCACAGACCTCAGCACGCTGCCGACCACGTGCCCCACAACGACATCGAATAGCGACCTACCTAAATCTCGGTTCCAGGCAGGGTTTCAAATCGCAGGTAAAACAAACGAGAACGAAGCCGAGCGCAAGGACACAGCCTGAAATATAGTATAGTGGTTGAGAAAGGGGTAGATCACGACCGGTCCGGTGATGAGTACGTATGTATTTGTTCGGTTGTGCAACGCTAATCCGAAAGCTTAAAGGGGTTTGAGTTGCGGACACATGCACCCGCGATAGATGGCTGAATAGCTAAAGCGGCACACAGCGACACGAAGACAGCTTGAATTGGTATATCAACTCTAACCTAACCTATAGTATCTTGCTTCGCTCATGCTTTTGCCTCCGATGTGAAACACCGCCCAGAGCGGAGGTTGCCTTCAGGGGTGATGCATATGCATCCTAAGCGGTCGTCCAAACTTATCTGATGGTAACCGCTACCCAAGTACTCGGCGAACATCGACGAACGATTGCGTGTGGCATGTGCATATCACCGCCGAGTATCCGCCCTATGTGTACTGTAAATAATCGTCTTTCACGCTGTGGGGTGATATCTTATATGAAGACAGTAGAAAACTCTGAAATCGTAAAAAGTATACGAGTGTTTGAAAACCATAACTAGGTTTTCCCTGCAGATCTCGCGTCTTAATCATGCCACAGCTGCCTGACCTATAAATGCGTTCCTGATCCCGCGCAGCTCGTCCTTGGTGCTGTGGCTCGTCTTGGGTTGGTAAGAATGATAGCCCGAGCTTACCTGCCCAGCTCAGAGTGGCCTTCCACCCTTCCTGCGATTCATTGACAATTCCAAGGACCTAATCAGATGGTCGCATTACACCATGATAGGTTAAACAGTATCCTCGCCTACGAGATGGTGTGTCGTTTAAGTCCTCAAGGCCTCATGCTTCACATTAATAGGCACCGAAATCAAGTAAATGTGATACTGTAGCCTAATTTCTCCCTTTCACTCCATCAATTCTTGTACCGTTTCGTGTGTTCGCGCACCATAAAAGGTGTTGACGCTTTGACCAATAAATTATCTGTGTAGCATAACACCTACTTCGTTTTTGCATGCTTGCCACGATCGCATACAATGTATGTAGACGCCCGTGGACTAGCGCTAATTAGAAAGCGCCTTGTCCTCGTAAATCTCCTGCAGAAGATTTCGAAAAGATGTCTAAAAATGCAGGGTTAAAACCAATAATCCCTGAAGGACCTGCCAATTACTCACCTGAAGTTTGATTCGTGTCAACGAGCCTGATCTCCCCACCCGTGGTGCGCATCCGTTCAGTAATAGCAGTCGATCCCATTGTCAAACTAGGCTGGACTGTGGCGACTTTCCACGTTCCTGGTCCATCAAACGACGCAGCCTGCGCTTTTTCAAACACGCCGTCAGGCTCGGTTTTTTCGTCTTGGTAATTTACAGAGCCGGCCCATACGGTCGCAAACACGACACCGATGACAGCAACCATGGTGTTGACGAGCACGATCTCATTGACTGTGAGGACGTATACGTTTTTGTACACAACAACCAGCTGTGCGAGGGACAAGAGAGAAGGAAAGACGAAGTTAGAGACCGATATGTAGAAAAGAGTGCGCATGCGTTGCCCAAACGTCGCTAGGTATCAGTGTTAACGCAAACTTAACCCCTACAAAAATTGGCAACATACTTCTCCGTGGGCTGATTTCACTCTCAACACTTGATCTATATTTTCTTCGAAGACGGATTGCCCAGAGGAAGGCTATGGAGGCATAGCTGCAATCTTTCAACCATCTGACCTACTCTCAAAGCTGAAACACCCACGCATTATCGACGAGCTGAGCTGACCACTCAATCTTGAGGTAGGGTGTAGTGGCCCACACCACTGCGATGTTTTCGCTTCCCGTCGGGCCACGCGCAGCATCCGCAAGAACTTTAATGAATAAAAACATGTTGACGAGGCGCGCAATTTTCAAGAGTACAGGAAGTGTGGTGATGAGGGCGAAACGTTTCGGACCCACAATGGTGTAAGGGTATATCAGTGCAAGACGTAGCAGAAGGATAAGGTCAACAAGGATCGATTGAAATGCGCCTATAATTCCAATAGCGATGTTAACCTGGATGAGAATGTAAGAAGCAGCAGTGAGAGAGAGAAAAAGTCGCACTGATGGCGGCCATGCGTCCAATGGGGACAGCATTGAATGAATCTGCGATCGAATCAATGTTATGCATATATAAGAGACAATAATGATACTGACCGCAAGACTGTCGATCATAATCCCAGCAGTAAATGCCAGAATGATGGCTATGACATTGAGAATAAATATGGGTCTTCTTCGTGAAAGTGGAGTGGAGAAATAAAAGAGCGCAAAAATCAGGGGAATCAGAATGACAGTGAAGGTGTGTCCAATCATGATCGAGTTCAGAGATGGCTGTATTATTGCAATATAATTGGTCCCAGGCGGAGGCGACGGAGGCACTATGATAGCTGGGGAAATCGTGGTTGTATTGCTTGACATGATAAACGTCTGACTGTGACATCTGGTGAGTCCCTTCGCTTATAAGGGGACCCAGGCACCAAGGACACTGCCAGACTAAATCGAGTGACATATCAAAAAGATTTTGTAAGTGGGAACTTGGAAAAAAGTTAATCTCGCGCGCAAGGCATATGCCCGCGGCCGGCTGGGAGGGCAGGCCTGGGCAAGCAATCCAAAACTGTTGTTTGTATCCTTAAGGAATTTTTGATGGAGGAGCGGAGCCCGCCCATGACGACTGCAGAATTCAAATAGCCTCAAATCCTCGTACATCGCGTAAGTCGCACAAGAGAGTTGCAGCATGCAAAACTAGTACGCCGGTTGTAAACCTCGCTGGAGGATGAGCAGAGAAGTAACACCATGATGAAAGACTTACTGATACCTGGACACGACCAGCCTTCAAAAGGTAGAACCATTATATAAAGTTCGTGAACGTCTCCACGAAGACTCGAAGCCGAATCTGAACGATCTGGGGCGGGAAACTTGTCACCTGAAGAATCCCACCGTTTACTACTATGTAAACTTGGATGCCGCTCCAATGCGATGACAATCGAGCCTCACTGCACGCTACATCGTCCAGTGGTCAGTATTTATTGAGGTAGGGTCTGCCAGACAGATTGGTGATATATCTGCAGCATTCGTGATGCATTGATGATTGGAATCTGTACCGCAATGGCATTGGATATCAAATTTTACATGTGTTTGTATTTGTGTTTTAGTACTAAATATTAAATATTAATGTCCACATATACATTCTTACGTAGTAAATCTCAATTTTCCATTTGAGGTTAAATCCAACCCGAGTCGCCGCCTCGGCGCTCGCGACTTGACAAGGAATTTACATTTTCGCATCAGTGTTCCGCATATCATCAATCTGGCAATCAGCGCTAAGCGCTCCAGCCCCGCGTGGGGACTTGGTCAGCTGGAGGCCAGAGATCCCAAACGTGAGTTGTTTCCGCGGCGGTTTTATACTAGGAAACAATTAGTAGGCCACCTGCAAGGTTACAGGTAGGCATGAGTTTGATTCCTACGCAAACACTGATCGCCACCCACGCAAAGAAAAGATGTCGAATTCCGAGTTGTCGCCTATCCCGACTACGATGCGGCAGCGCGTCATTGACTATATAACCCAACTCCAGAACGACATCGTCAGTGCTCTTGAGGATGCCTCAGTCTCTCCGTGTCAGTTCAAACGCGATACCTGGTCACGTCCGCAAGGCGGTGGTGGCATCTCGCGCACACATGCCTCTTCCGGAGATGATGCCACCTACGAAAAAGCCGGCGTCAATATCTCCATGATCCACGGCACACTCCCCCCAGCTGCGATCAAGCAAATGAGCAGTGAACATTCATCCCTGAATGTCAATACTACGACTGCCCTTCCCTTCTTTGCTGGCGGCATCAGCTTAATCGTACATCCGCGCAATCCGAATGCACCAAGTGCGCACGCAAACTACAGGTACTTTGAGGTAATGGATTCCACAGAGAAGGATGCAAAGGTTGTCGGGTGGTGGTTCGGTGGCATCACAGATCTCACGCCATCATACCTGTTCGAGGAGGATGCGAAGGAGTTCCATGAGACGCTGAAGGCGGTTTGCGACGCCTATGGGACAGCCCTGTATCCCAAGTTCAAGCAGTCTTGCGACGATCATTTCTTTATTCCCCATCGCAAGGAGTATCGTGGTATTGGAGGGATCAGATTTGATGACCTAAACGACGAGATGAACACTATTCTAGGCTCGGTAGATGGGGAAGCCCGCCCCCGCACAGCAGATGACATATTCGCATTCGTACGTGCTCTCGGAGATGTATTCACCTCCTCCTATATGAGCATTCTCAATCGCCGGAAAATCATGCCTTCAGATGAACGCATGCGCCGTTGGCAGCTTCTCCGACGTGGGCGATATGTTGAATTTAACCTCGTTTGTGAGAGGGGAATTAAATTTGGATTAGCTGCACCCGGAGTCAATGTGGAGAACGTGCTGATGGGAATGCCAGAAATGGCAAGATGGGAGTATATGTCAGATATGTTTGAAGAAAGTGGTTCGGCCGAAGGAAAGATGATGGAGGTGCTCAGGTCCCCGAAGTCTTGGGTCCGGGATTGCTAGGTCGGTCTTGCTGTGCGTTTCTGATGGACTCTTCACGTGGATACTTACTTATCTGTTGCAGCTTGATAAATCTCGAAAGTGTCGCGTTAAGTGCTAAGGACTCGATCTGATCGTTGTCGGAAATACACGCTGGCAGACTGGCTGCTGATATTCTTTTATGTGCCGATAAAGTCGAATTCCGATGAGAAGCACTAGAATCAACGTAAAGCACCCTACGGAAACTGGCGGATTCTCTGGAAGAAAGCCGAACTTTATCTTCCAGCGCTCATGATTCTAGTAGTCTCGTGGATCAGTGAGAAGGGAATGCCTTCTCACACATTCATTTTTCAGGCAAGGCGGTTCGTCCAAAAGACCATGATTCAGATATGAATCTAGTCTGATTCAGAATTTTGTTTCGAGGCAGGTTTTCGCCTGATCCATTTTCATCGGACCACAGTAATCGACAACGTTACGATGGGTAAGCGGCCCGATAGTCGCTTATGCTATGAACACGGCAAGTGGTGGACCCGGCCCTACCCTGCGCAAGGCGGCAAGTCAGCGATATTCACTTTAAGATATTTCACAATAGGCTGTGACAGAGGAACTTTATAACTTGAGGATGAGCACTTCACTTTCAAGTTTCAAAGGATCCAGCCCTCCCTACTTGTAGCATTCTAGAGTTCTCTGACAGCACTCTTAAGCAATTTAAACACCTCTGGTGCGTTTGGTAGTTTCCAAAGAGTGACTCGATAATTGATGCTGATCAGCAGCATAGTTTATATCCTTCGATCATTCTCACAAGCTCACCTAACAGCTTCTGTCCTTCGACGATCCACTGTCTGATACATGCCTGTTGACGTGGATCCCGAAACCTTATTTCGAGTCGAACAAAGTGGCCAACCAGTTGTTGTGTACGAGTGCAAATTACAGGGGGCCCTCTGTGGCATATCTGTAGAAGGAACAACCCGTGCAATTTCTGCTCACATCCGACTGCACGATATCACTGGTCCGGCCAGTGCCAGAAAACGTTGCTCATGGGGCGGCTGCTCCAAAGTGCTCAAGAAGGGGAACATGGCCAGGCACATCCTCACTCATCTTGGAGTAAAGGTTTGCTGCTCCGTGTGCGGAGTCGTGAAGTGCCGTCATTATGTCATCCGTGCACATATCAGATCCTCGGAATTGTGCCAATTGGCGTCCGCTGAAATCGTTCACGGACCTGAAGGGCATCTTCTTGTACCCACGAGTTGGGCTGCTGCCCATGAATATTAATATTTCCAGCATATGCTCGCTGTTCGTTTTGTGACATTTTTATTGGAAATGTAGGCTCTCGAATAATGGGTGGTGGTGAAAAGTTATGCTTACGAGTATATGTTCATGGTGAGATTGAGGGTGTGACGGGGTATTTGGAATGAAGGTTAGCTGCTGAGCGGTTAATGTCATGGATAAAGAGTCTGAAAGAGTACTAGTATAACAAATGTCATAGATATTCTTACTTTGTTTCAAGGTATCGCCTGTCCAACAACAGGGCGTAATTGCTGTAAACGACGACCGATATTTTTGCTGCAAAATTTCACCGGAGATCTGCACATTTGCATTTGCTGTGTTACTTAAAAGAGGTTCCAACCAGTGTTTGCGTAGATATACAGCGAATGTCCTCGGGTTTAAGTTATCGCCCAGTCAGAATAGCAGTAAGTGGCTCGATTAACGCAATGTGTTCGAGGCTAGCGACCGACTCCACCGATATGTGATGACTCATAAGACGCCTCTATCGGTTATGGAAAGCCTAACAGCCGCGCTCTGTTACCACCTGTGACATGGCCCATAAACGGTAGTCACAAGTTGTGGACTCCGAACACCTCTGATGTTGCTTTTTATTATTTTTCTCAAGGCTTCTCAGTACGCGGATTTTGTTGTGAGCACCAGTGAGCTATAGGTCATTAAACAGAGCGCGGCTGTCCGGCTATCAATCAACTACTTCACGACAAATCACCACTCGTCTAAACTATCATCCCCTTCGTCATCCGTGAACTCCCACACAATCAAACCATTGAAATCCTCCTGGAGGACTGCATCAGCGTGTTCAAGTTGAATGTCAGGTTCGTCATCAGCCAGTAAAGCATCCAGCTGCCTGTGATGAGAAACATCTGTAACGAATTAGCATGACCCTACACGTAAAAATCAATGTGAAGAACCCAACCTATACCGCGCCCACCACGGACCCCTCCCATATAATAAAAACCGCTATCGTCTTCCTGGAAATGTAAGTCTTCATGATTCGCGAGCAAAGGTAATTCATCATCATCTGTAGGCGTGATTTCAGCAGGTAAATTGTCGCTGAGCTGGATGGCATTGAGCATATCCAAGTATACTCCCCAGACGGAGTCGCGGGTGATGATGGGACACCCCAAGTGGTCGTAGCAAGAAGCAAGGTGATCACCGAGAGTTGGCGGCACAAGGTCAAATACTGTGTGCGAAGGGTTGATATAGGCACTACGAATACCATCAATAGCACCTGGCTCAATGCCGATCTAGTACACATAGCACGTGAATTAGTCCTATGTCAACAATGCCAAGCCAGACTAAGACATACCTTGAAATCAAGCGCTCCAAAGTCTTGAGGCGAATTATATATCAGCTCCGGAATTCCATGTGGTAACACCTTGTTACGATCGCGCCGTTTCGCGGTGTTATTAACACGATCCTTGTATGCATTCAGCTCTGTTTGCAACCATGGGATAAAAATCCAGCGGAAAATCATACTATTCAAAGAATTTTTTCAATCAAGTGTAGATACCAGCGAAGATATGATCACTCACATTTGCAGGGTATTACCAGCATCATACCAGCCATTGTGCACACCAGTGTCCAAAAGATTCTCGAAACCGGGTGTGAAACGACGCCGAAGCTGAGACTGTTACGACTGGGATGAGTCGAGCTATCTCTGTCTGAGTAGACAATCGGCAGGATGCCAGATAGACGTAAGTCTGCTCTCGATTGAGAGATCAAGTGTTTCTGGCTAAGGCGAGTGTCGCTGACTCCCTTAGAATAGTAGTTCTTAGGCAGCAAGGTTGGAGACCTTGCTGAAGGACAATGTTCCAGGTAAAACCCAGTAGATTAAAGTAAAGAATACAACTGTGGGTAGGTAGGTTTATATACCAGTGTTCAAGCGGAGCTTGTAAATGTGTTATCAAGATAGAAGCAAAGAAGAGGCGGACAGCCCGCTTTGGCAAGATAAGAGATAGGCATGATAAGAGATAAGCGTGGTACGGACGGCCCGTTTAAGAAGCAAAGGAAAATGAGTATGGGGGCCTCTCTAAATGTTATTGTAACATTACCCCCCTGTTACGGTTGAAGTCTCCGACTTCAATTATTCTTCGGTGTCGCAGTATTCGTTCATGTAGTCGTAGTGGATGGGATCTGCGTCAGCGTTGCAGAACTCTGGTTCATTATACCTGGTGGCGTAATCCCGGTTCGCCCTTTTTATTTCTTCCAGAAGTTCTTCATCTTTCCTGGCCTCCCATGCCGCTGGTGCTTCATAGAAGCCTTCATCGGTATAGACCAATGGGAATAGTTCTTTCTTCGCAGCGTAAGGGCAATAAATAGAAAGATGGCCGGGTTTCTGGGCCTGGCAGATGCGACAGTAATATTCAGGGCAATTCTTGTGACGGTGCCCAAGTTTCTTGCAGACGCGGCAGACGAAATTGTCCGCGGAAAACTGGGGTTGCTTTACAGTGATGACGTCGGGGGTTTCGGTGAGGTCAATGACTTCACGCTTCTTTCCCTTAGAAGCTCTAGTCTTTGACACTCCGTGCACGGTAGCCCCTCTACAGGTCTTTCGTTTGAAGACGACGGTGGGTTCGGGGATGGGGAGTGGTTCTTCGACTGGTGTCGGTTGAGCAGCAGGCTGAGTCTCTTCTCCAGCCGTATCTGCAGCAAGTACGTTGCTGGGGGGAGCGCTAGTAAAAGGGCTTGGCGGGCGACCGACTTCGGTCCGGTTTCGTTCTTCAACAGTCCGTATAACTGACTTGCAGATAGTGCTAAAAGCAGAAGGAAGCAGCTGAATCTCAAGGCTGCGTATTTGTCTCTGGAGGTGCTGGCATGCGAGTCTGAGGGCATCGTTTTCGATTTCTTTGAGTCTGAGTTCAAGAGCGGCGGTGGCGCGTATGATGTGAATCTGGGATATGACAGGGGCGGCAGCGGACGCGGGTGCTTCAGCGAGCTGTTTCTCAAGCTCAATTGCGTGGGGAAGGGATAGCAGAGTGGTCTCGACGATGGCGTCGTCGTCCAGGTTAAGGATGTTCGTTTTGTACGAAGAGTTTCCGAGTGAGTGCGAGGATGATGATGATGATCCAGTAGGGGAAGGTGTCAAGGGTGGAGACATGTTACTTGGGATTTGTTCGTAGGGGAATGATTCGTTCAGTTCAACTTGTGTCTCTTCTTATACGTGGTTAAGAGTTCTTTCGAACTCCGCAAGTTTTCTTCGGGTATCCATTCGTTGCTTCCGGGGGAGTAGCCTATCCATGATACCAGATAGCGTCTTCGTTTACCCGTACCCTTATGGCTAAGAATAGCTTCTATTTCGTATTCTTCTTCGCCATTGATAACGTCAGGTGGTGGTTCGGCGTAGTTTGGTCCGTGTATCTCTGTTTCGCGATAGGAGGATAGTTCAGAAGCGTGGAACGTGGGGTGGATCTTCCATTGTTCTGGAAGTTTCAGGGTGAACGTGATGGGCGATAAGACCGCGGTGATAGGGAATGGTCCGTATCTCTTGGGCGCAAGTTTCCTAGATGGTAATGATGTGCGGAGATTGGTGGCTGAGAGCCATACCTTATCTCCCGTCTTCCATGGTCGGTACTTTTCCTGGCGAGACCTTTCTGCCATTCGTTGCATAGCGATGTTATGGCAGGCAAGAGCTTCTTCTCGTATCTTCTGGAGGTTCCTAAGTCTTTCTTCTGCTGCCGGCGTGTCTGATACTGATAAGATGTGTGGGATTCCTCGTGGTTCGTAACCCATCATGAGGAAGAACGGGGAGGTATTCCTGGCATCGTGTTTTCGATGATTATGGACGAATTCGGCGATAGGGAGATGATTGGACCATTCTAACGGATTGCTTCTACAGTAGATCCGTAAGTAGGTTTCTAGTTCTTGGTTGAGTCGTTCTGTTTGTCCGTCTGTCTGGGGGTGGTAGGCGGTCGATGCGGCAATCTGATATCCGAGGAGTCGGGCAAGTTCTCGAGAGAATTTCGAAATGAACTGTGGTCCTCTATCTGAGATCACTTTCTCGTGGAGGCCAAATCTTTTGAACACGTTTTTGAGAAATAGTTTGGCCACTCCTTCGGAGGTGATGTTTTTGTTGCATGGTGAAATAATTACCCCCTTCGTAAGCCCATGATCTACCACGATCATGATAGAGTCAAAACCGCCCGAGACGGGAAGGTCGGTGATAAGGTCGACAGACACTTGGGAGAAAGGGCGAGTGGCGGTGGAGGGGATTGGGCGCAATGGCGGGGTAACAGGGTGTGTGTCAGCCTTCATTTGCTGACACAACGCGCATCCGTCGACGTATTTACGGATGTAAGTTCCCATGGCCGGCCACCAGAAATCTCGTTTGACGAGTTCTTCTGTCTTAAATCGGCCGGGATGTCCCGCCGTAGGATGATCATGGTGTTTGAATAACACGTCATGCCGTTGGGCTGCTGGTACGTAAGCTCTATGTTTATAAAGAGGACACCATTGATGCACGTCCAATCGGAAAGGGCAGATTTCATCGGGGGAAGGCATACTCCGTCCAATGCTTCCAAGGCGGTCTGGTATATGGGGTCTTCAGCGGAGTGGCGCGCAATACTTTCTGACAAATCATTGTCAATGAGTCGTACGAACATGGTATCGGGGAGGAGAACGCGATTCTCATTATCATCTTTTCCGAGTGAATGGTCCGGACGTCGAGATAGGGCATCAGGAGCGGCTAATTTGGTTCCTGCGACGTGATGCAATTCCAACTGATAATTGGAAAGGACGAGTTGCCAACGCGCCTGTCTTCGTGTCAGCTTTTGGGCGGAGCGGAAGTATAGGAGGTTCATATGATCCGTGAATACTATCACGGTGTGGGGGCTTCCTTCCAAATAATGGCGCCATTCCGAGAGTGCCCGAATGACCGCTAGCAATTCTCTGTCAAAGATTTCATAGTTTCGTTCTGCGGGGTTGAGAGATTGGGATAGGTAACCGCATGGGTGGTACATTCCATTGTCATCAGTCTGCAGCAATACTGCTCTGGTTGCTGCTAATGATGCATCGGTAGCAATTGCGAACTGACGAGTTGGGTCCGGGTTTCTTAGCACTGGTTGCGATAAAAAGGCGTTTTTAAGGTGGTCAAAGGCGTTCTGACATTTGTCAGTCCAAACGAAAGGGTGGTCTTTCTTCGTGAGGTCGATAAGGGGTCGAGCGATATCCGAGTAGTGAGCGATGAACGTCCTGTAGAAATTGCAGAATCCTAGGAAAGACCGTGTGTCTTTTAGGTTCCCCGGGGTTGGCCAATGTTTAATTCCGTCTACTTTGGCGGGTTCCATCCCTACTTCTCCTGGTCGGATCATCATTCCAAGATATTCTACTTCTCGCGCATCGAAGGTGCATTTTTCCGGTTTAACGAATAGTTTCTCTTTTCGAAGGATGTCGAGGATTTCGATGGTTCGTGCTTGGTGCTGCTGAAGATCCTTCGAGAAGATTAACAGGTCGTCCATGTATATGACTAGCCATCCCTGGTTTATCTGCTTCTGGCAGAGGTTGGTCATGAATGCCTGAAAGGTTGTGGGGGAATTCGTTAATCCAAAAAACATGACTGTTGGCTCGAACAGTCCTTCTTGAGTGGTAAACGCTGCTTTCCATCGATCTTCTGGGTGGATCCTCACGTTATTGTACCCTGATCTTATGTCGATCTTCGTGAAGTACTTGGCGTCATAGAGTTGTTCAATGAGGGATTTTGGCAAGGGAAGGGGATACTGATTTCGTACAGTCCAATCGTTGAGATACCGATAATCTTGACAGGGACGCAGTTCTCCACTTTTCTTTCCTACGAAAAAGAATCCGCTGGCTTGGGGTGATTTGGAGGGGACGATGAAACCTTTTCTGGTGTTTTCCTCGATAAACGTTTTGACAGCTTCTCGTTCTTTTCCTGATAACGGATAGACTTTTGACGTTTTGGGCACGAATCCTGGTTTGAGGTCGATACGATGATCTACCCCGGGTCTTTCCGGCGGGAGTTTGTTAAGACCATCTTTGGCGAAGACGTCTTGATACTGATGGAGGAAATGGGGAACGAGTTCTTCGAAAGTTTTCTTCTGTTTTTCTATTTCTCCTGCGACCGCGAATTCCTGGGCTTTATTACTCGTCTTTCCGTAGTTTTGTTCCCTTTTTGATGTTCCGTCTCGAACGAGCGGGGTATCGAAGGTTATATCTTCTATGATGCGTACGGTGGAGCCATCAGCGGCATATTCGACGAGTACTTCGTCGTCGGCCAGTTGATAGGCTAATGGGTCAACGACTGGAGTTTTGAAATTTTCTGACCAGACGTCCTCCTTCGTGTCATAGTTGGGGATTTCTTCATCAACTACTTCTTCTACAGAAGCGGTATAGGGGGAGGTGGTTTCCTTAGTTGCCACCTTCACCTGTATCGGCTTCCGTAGTTTGGAATTTGTCCAAGTTCGGGTCGTTTCTTTTCTGACTTCTTTTTCTTTTCTGAAAAGCGGCGGGAGTGACTTCTTGCGTCTTTTTCTGTCAATGTTTTTCTCTATGGCGAGCGACCTTTTCATCGATGGGAGTGATACGGTCTTGGCCTCCCAATCGATCTGGGGTTTCAGTGCAGCAAGCCAGGGGAATCCTAGGAGGATTTTGTCCTGTTTGGCTAGCTTTGCCACATTGAATTTCCCGATCATGGTTCGTTGATCGATTTTGATCGTGAGTATGCAGTAACGAGAGATGAGTCCTCCTTGAGCGTCTGACCCATCGGCGGTGATAACAGGGAAGGGTCGTGAGAGTTTATGGGTTCTTATTTTGTGCCTTTTACAGAAGGTATCGCTGATAAAGGTGCCGGATGCTCTGGAATCGATAACCATGGATGTTTCGACGGTTTGTACGCGTTTATCGGAAAAAATGGATGCAGGAATTCTTAATTCATTTCTGGTTCCGATAGAACGTATTAGTCGTACATGAGCAGGAGTTACTGACGTCGAGGCAGTGTCCCTTTCTAAAAATCCATTTCCACGAAGCGGCGTTCTACTTCAGTGAAGTCGCTGTCTTCTTCTTCTTCGACTTCTTTGGCTTTTTCTTTCATAGTCTTCCTTCGGACTGGTGCTTTCCTTCTCGGAGTTTCCTCTTCGTTCCTCTCCTTCTTCCTTCTGATGGGGTTCCTGGAGGAGGAAGCGCGACTTTCGACTTCGTCGTCGCTGCTACTTTCTTCTTCCTTGTTTCTTCGGATCTGTCCTCTTTCTCTTGGGTGGAAGGAGGTGTCGTTGGCACGGTGTCCTACTTGGTGACATTTGAAGCATCGTCCTTCTTTGAGGTGTTTCTTTAACTCTGCGTCTGAGAGACGGCTTATGCGGTCGACTTCCATGTCATCGTCCCTCTTTGGAACGTAGTGTCTATTTCCGAAGTTCTTCTTCTTCTGTTGCTGGGGTCTTTCTTTCTTCTTGATGGCTTTCCATCTTTGGAAGGCGTTATCGAGATTAATGCAGGAGTTGACGACGGTGTCGAAGTTATCGAGAGTTTCGCCTGTCCGATGCAGGTTGTCCTGAAGCCCGTAGTCTAGGCCTTGTCGAAAGAATTCGATGAGGGGGGCTTGTTCGGTCATTCCTGCTCGGTGTGCGAGGAGTTTGTAATTGGAGATATAGGTGTGGAGATCTCCTTTCATCTCTAATCCTCGTATCTTCATCATGGCAGTTCCGGCGGGGTCCATGGGTTTAAAGGCTTCGTCGAAGTCCTTTTTGAATTTGGCCCAGGTACCGTAGCCGATCATTTGTCCAGAGGTGTCTTTCCTCTTGGGGTCTAGGGCTGCTTCCATGAAGTCTTCTGCCCAGGCTGCTGCGTTTCCTTTCGTCATGTAGGATAACACAAGAATGATCTTCTTCTTATCATCAACGTAGACTTTGTCGTTAATGTCGAGGTATGCATGACATTTCATCATGAATCTCTTCGATTCTTCTCTGTCTCCATCGAATTCGGGAGGGGAACCGATCTTTAGTTCTATTTCTTTGTTCTGGGTCGTCATGGCGTTCAAAGGAGGAATGGTTGGTAGCGCTCCTAAGTTCAAGGCTCCGATCAAAGGAGTTAACGAAGTCGTGGTGTCGGTTTCGTTGCAGATGGCAACGGTTCAGGTAATAAGACTTTAATCTTTTGTTACGACTGGGATGAGTCGAGCTATCTCTGTCTGAGTAGACAATCGGCAGGATGCCAGATAGACATAAGTCTGCTCTCGATTGAGAGATCAAGTGTTTCTGGCTAAGGCGAGTGTCGCTGACTCCCTTAGAATAGTAGTTCTTAGGCAGCAAGGTTGGAGACCTTGCTGAAGGACAATGTTCCAGGTAAAACCCAGTAGATTAAAGTAAAGAATACAACTGTGGGTAGGTAGGTTTATATACCAGTGTTCAAGCGGAGCTTGTAAATGTGTTATCAAGATAGAAGCAAAGAAGAGGCGGACAGCCCGCTTTGGCAAGATAAGAGATAGGCATGATAAGAGATAAGCGTGGTACGGACGGCCCGTTTAAGAAGCAAAGGAAAATGAGTATGGGGGCCTCTCTAAATGTTATTGTAACAGAGACCACGTTATTTCTGGCATCACGTTCTTCTTGGTGCGCATCCAGCGGTGCTGGAGCGTACCTTGGAGTGCGGGATCGTGCCACTGACGTAGTAGGGTGTGTCCATTGGCAATCCCAAAGTTCTCGGTGCCGAGATCACTTTGAGTTACAAGAGGCATATCTAAAAACATGTCAATAACATTGATTTGCCTGTGTGTTTGAAATACGTACGACCGAGCTCCATGAGGGTATCGAGGTAATAAGACAGGATAAGCTGGGGGTTCCTGTTAGAGTGCCAGACACGCATCCACATGATGCGGCCCGAAAATGGTTCAATGCCGGTATGTAGGGCAAGGCCAAACCGGAGCCACTTGTCATGTTGGTCCATGGCAAATAAATCATTAACGCCGGCAGCCCAGAAACGCTTTCGGCGAAGCCGTCTTGCTTTGCGCTGGCGAACTAGGTCAGATTCGTAAATAGCAAAGTATGACTTGATGACACGTCTGTAATACATTGATAGTATCAACTATCATGACAAATTGAGTGCGACAGCTTACCTGGAGACAGCCATCCCCCTTTCGTGAAACAACAAGCTGATCATTTCTCGTGATCCTGAATTCGGGTATATTCGTCGAAGGTCGAGCATGGCATCCCGAATTGTCTCAACCGAGTGACCTTGTTGCCGTGCACGTTTAAGCCCCATATCAGATCGAATTTCCTTCAACTTCGTGATTCTGGAAGCAAATAAGCACGGCGGTTGAAAATATATGCAGTTACCACTTACCCGATCCCATAGCGGTCAGTATCGATGACTTTCCGCAGTTCCTCTACTATTGCCTTGTCAGTGAGGCGGGCCTTCCAGAAGCGTAGAACGTGAGGTGTGATTTCCTCCAATGGCACTGTATCACAGTTCATTGCTCGAGGACCAAGGTAATCAAAATCATGAAAACTCACGCAGTGGCTTGTTCTGATTTGGCATTGGTGTGAAGCGCAGCAACTTGAAATCACAGTATAGTAGTAAGTGTGGGGAACTCAAGAGGACAAGGATATCCCCACCTACCCTTATGAAGGAGTTATATGGCTGCTGCGAGGTGCGCAGGTAGTTAGACCCTGAGGAGATAACATCTGAGTCAATGAAATGGCAAGTGTGCAACTTGGAGGGGCAAGAGCGGGCACGAGGAATCTCACAAGGAATCTCACACAAGTACTCGACTGTCTTCATTCTATCAAGGTCTGACTACGGGAGACTACACAAGTACTATTGGTCTGATTCTTGAAGCAATTCTCAATTGCCCGTACACATGGCATCGGCTCCGGTCCGTTCATTGTAGCTTGCAGCATTCCAATAGCCTCAAGTCCATTTTGCAAAGTCGGATGGCATATGACCGGCGCACCTCACAGACTTTTCAGCATTCTGATAGCCTCAAAGATGAGGCCTTGTTCACGCATGTGAGACGATAGGAAAATTGTCACCGATTTCTTGGGGTTGCTCAAGAATACGAGGAGCTTCTCCTTGCGCTGTTCCTCGGATGGCATACTATGACCGGCGCACCTCACAAACTCTTCAGCATTCTGATAGCCTCAAAGGTGAGGCCTTGTTCACGCATGTGAGACAATAGGAAAATTGTCACTGATTTCTTGGGGTCGCTCAAGAACACGAGGATTTGTGTGCCTGCAGATTACCTTCGTCGGATCTGGTAAAGAGAATACGTCGATCCGAGTCGGGCGTTTAGAGATAAGGAGACTGTGCCATGGAACTGGTCAAGTGAGTTTTAAAAGATATTTAAGCTGCAAGACACTTATGTACCTACTAAGCCCATTGCTCTGAGTCTCTCTACCTCGTCTCCTCATTCTTTCTGTCTCCTCTGTAATGGAACTGGTATCACAATTCACCGAGGACGCATATGCCAAGGAAGACCGCATATGCGAGCGGCCAGCCTGTGCAGCGAATATCCTGAAGGGCGACCCTTGCTTCTACATCGCTACTATTGATTCCACCAAATCAGGCCGCTTTGTCTGTGGCTCATGCCACTCGCGCTACCGAAAGAAAGCAGCGACTACCGTAAGACCTTCTAGTAAGTTACTTTTCTGTATGGTCTGCTCAATCTCATTGTCCTGATTCCTCCACACCCTCAGGTCGGGGTACTGGGTTCCACACGCTGGGTCACATGGGTCATAGTACTGACCGAACCCCACCACTGCGCCCTCCTCCAGATTTACATGCAATACGGAGATCTGTCAACGCTGCTCAAAGGACTGGTGAGTTTGGCACTTATTGTTCGCATGATGCAATACTTAATATTATCATAGCTACAATCAATCCCCCTCGAGTCATTGCTACGTCACATGGCCTTCAAGGCAGTCAGTCAGGGCCAAATGTTGCGATACCGACGGGAACCTCCGCAGGCCATGGTGTGGGTTATACCGTCAATCATGCGGCTTATGCTTCTGAACGCGAACACTGGTCGAAGCTTTCATACGTGGGATCACTTGCAGAAACAATCAGTCTCGATATTTCTGTTGTGCACGATGCCGCCCCGAAGCGCAAAGGGAGCCGTGGTACACCGATCGCAGTGAGTATTCAAAGACTAAGTATGAGTTCATTTTATTAAACATCTATCTAGAATATCCGTGAAGGCAAAAAAGATATTCATGCGCAGATAGATGCCCCCGGCCTCATCAAAATCACACTCGACACTGTTTTACCAAAGATCCTTGCGCTCTCTCCAGAATTTCCATGGCGCACCTGGGAACTCGTTGTCCGGGATGCGGGCTGGGTCGATCTTTCAACCCATCCAGCGAATAGGCCGTATTTTTACGCAGAGTGTTGGCAAGCATCGAAGAGGGCCGGTAAGGAGTGTAAGGTATTCAAGTCAAAGCAGTTTGCCTTGATGGTAGTTGTCCCTGGGTCCCAGTGGCGCGAGTACGAAGAATGGCTTGAGAAAACTGAGGTCAGTGCAGATTTTCACAATTAATGCTGCAGTATAATTGATTGTCGGCAAAGGAGGACAGTCGCTATCATCCGAGTCCACGTCTGCTTGCTCGCAATATCACTACATCACCAGCGATGGAACAACAACAAGTCGATCTGCCCTCCATTGAAGAGTCTTTTTCACATTCGCTCCGAGTCGCTCGGCATGCCACTGCATCACCAGCGACGGAACAACTCAATCTGCCCTCCGTTGAAGAGTCTGTTACGACCTCAAAGAGAGCACATCAGCGCAGTGACAGCATCTCTATCACGACACCTTCCAACAAGTCACCACCCCACAAAAAATTCGCAGCAGGCAGCGCCAGCCCGAGCCCCGATCGTGAGGGCCTAAGTGAGGCACTGAGGATTGGCGGAACTGTGAACATGGATGTCAGGCAATGTAAGTCCTTGTCGACTTCCTAGTATATTGATTTTTCTGACGTACTTTCTAGTGTTAGATTTACAGAACGAGAATATCCAATACTACCCGATACCCACACGCCCTCTCGCAGCCATGCTGAAGAACCCTAAATTCCTATCCTATGACATCGAGACTGTCGAGTGCTTGACGGGTCAACTGACCATCAATCCATCCATGGCCAGCATTTTGGGTGCTGGCGCATTCAAAACGGCGCACCCAGGCTGGTTGACCCTGTTCGCCCCTCCCTCGTCTGGTTTCGGATCTAAGACACGCAATGATGTTGCAGTCAAGCGGGCTTACTACAAGGCTTACCCACCAGGCGCTAGCAGCACATCCCTTAAGTACAAGATTGGCCGTTACGCTCTTCCAGACGAGGTGAAAAGACTCGTAAAAGAGGCAAATGTTCTTTATTGGGCTCGGTCACTTTTGCAACTCACTTACGACTTCATCAATCGCTCTATGGCTAGCGCATCTGAACCTCCACCATTCAACATCCCACAGGTTCGCTTTGTGGATGCTGGTATCGCGTTTGCATTTGGTCCACTGCCTGCGTCCAAAGCAGCCTCAAAGTGGTCGGCAAGCTCAGCGCGTGCAGTTTATCTTGTAGAGGAACTCATTCCTGGCGGGAAGGACGAATTCCTGAAATACATTCACAATATGGACGCGAATCCATTGCTCGACGAATCCGACTACTGGTATGATCTGGCTTTATTCTTCACGTTTACCCAACATGTCCAGTATGTCAAGACACGTGGTCTAGCTTTTATTTCAGACTATCAAGGTTCGTCGCGCATAAAGTTTAAGATGCTAAATGATACTCATGTTTTGTCTTAAAATTCCAGGGAGCTCCGAGCTATTGACCGACTGTTAAGAACGTGCTCAAAGGTCGGATCCGAAGGGCTTGGCTTCAGCTCGTGCGCTGCGCCCCTTACCCGAGTACGTGCCCCTAACTTCCGAGGGTTGTTGAACGATGTCCGAAGGTTACCGGACGATGTCCAGAGGGCGTCGGGCGATGTCCGGAGTCCGATGTCCGATGCGCGGGAATTCCGGCGGACGTTCGGAAACAAGAGATAAGACTAATCCGGACGAAGTCCGAACTAGAAAGGAAACAGCGGAGGACTACCAGAGGTAGAGGCGGAGGTGTCAAGTCTATCGGAGTCGATCCTAAGACGAGCGGAGGTCGACGAGAGAGAAACTCAAGTCGGACGGAGGAGAGAATGAGCAGAGTCTAATATGATATTCGAACTGAGGAAACTACAGAGATTGTACAGGGGTTTATATACTACTGAGGACATAACGGAGAACAGTAAGTGCAGTGCGAAGCTATGTAAAGCTATGAAGAAAACATATGGGACGACTATCACTAGTCTATCGGAACTTAGTAAAATGAAGACGGAAATGAATAAGGAACGGAAAATAAAGCGTACTAACTGATAAGGGAAATACCAAAGGGATAAGGCGCGGAAGTTAGACGCGGGTCGGATCCGGACGATACATAGAAGTCGGCCGGATCCGGAAATCCGGAAATGATGAGTGTGATAGGTCCGGGTCCGGAACGCGGGATATGACAGTATCCCCCCTTTAGGGCCGAGCCCACGAGGCTTCTGATTCGGAAGTCCGGACCGGACTTTTATGAATGCGAGATGATGGGCGGAGCTCGTAAAAATAGCACTGAGCATATAAGTAGGCCGGGGCGCCCATGAGAAGTCTAAAACTTTCCCTTTAACTCCTATTACTGCTTTTAACATGTCTAACTCCACTTCCGGCAACAAGAAGACCGCCCGGCAGGTTCTCGAAGAGAGACAGGCGGAAATGGCGGCCGAAATTGCGCGGCTTGAGGCGGACGCTCGGAGAGAGGCGGAGGAAGAGGAACGCAAACGCAAGGAGGCGGAAGAGGAACGGAAACGGATGGAGGAGCAGAAACGGAAGGATATCGAGGAGACTCGGAAGAGGTTGGCTGAGCGCGAGCAGGAGCGTTTGGCAAAGGCTAGGATGGGTAATGCGTCGGAGGTGAGTCGGATGAGGTTTTTTGCGTTTTTCCGGAGTTTAACAATTTTTAGTCCTCCGGTCCGGCGGATCCGGAGGTTGCGTGTGAGATGTGCGTCCTTAGGCGCAAGATTTGCACCTGGGCAGTAGCGTCTAGGACGCCTAGGGTGAGTTTTTCTGTTTTGTCCGGATCCGGATGACTACTGATGATTTCCGAAAGATCCGGACTTGTGACCAGTGCCGCGCGTCCAAGGAAAAGTGCGTCGGCGGAAATCCGCCTGTCAAGGCGCCGGCCGGCAAAGGCAAAGGCAAGAAACGCGCGCGTCCGGAGGGATCTCCAAGCCCCAAGGGCAAAGGAAAAAGACGTCAGCGCAGTCCGGAGGACATCGACGACGACATAGAAATAGTCTCCAATCCCCGGACGGTTATTGGAGAGGATCAAGACTGGACGGAGTACGACGACCAGGCCTGGGTCGCAGCCGCCAACAACATAGTTGCGGAACTGGCCCGGACGAATGGGCTGATGGAGAGGGGTATTGCAGCGGCGGAGGGAAGTAGAGCTGCGATGGACCGGGTGAGTGAGACCATGCTCCGGTTCATGGAGGAGCAGAGGGAGTTTCAGACTCTCTTCATGGAGAGTCTGAGGGGCGGTTTCCGGATGCATGTAGAAGATGCTCCGGAGGAGGAAAATGGGGAGGAGGCGGAAAAAGAGGCCGGCGGATCCGGCGGAGACATGGAGATGGACTCTTAGATCGTCGGATCCGAAGTCCGGATGTCGGACGCCTAAATAATGTACATATATGCATGTTTTTTCCTTACTCTTTGTTAGAAGTTGGTCCCGGCTTGTCCGGATATGCTGAATGGAAATCCGATAGAAGTTCCGGCGCATTTCCGAGTTCGGTTGCGAGTATCCAGGAAGTTTCTTCGTCCGTCCCTTCATATCCGGCCCAACGTACTAAGTATAGTAGTTGGCAGTGACGTCTCCGGCGGTCGATCTTGGAGTCCAGGATTTCGGAGATTTCGTATTCCGGTTCTCCGTCGACTAGTACCGGAGGCGGAGGAGGTTGGATGCGATTAGGGATAGTGTTCGGAGTTGCGGGTTCTAACTGAGAGACATGGAATACGGGGTGCACGGATCGCATAGCGTCCGGAAGATGGATGGTGAAGGAGTGGGTGCCGGGACGAGCGATGATGTCGAATGGTCCGAGATTCTTTTCCGAGAGCTTTTTCGATGGTCGGGTCGAGCGGAAATATTTTGCTTTGACGAAGACCTGATCTCCGACTTTGAAGTCCGGAGCAGGTTTCCGTCTAGCGTCCGTGGGTCCTTGATATCTTGCTTGGGCAAGGGACATTTCTTCTCGGAGGAATTGGTGAAGCTCATCTAAATCTATAGCATAATCCCGTGCGCGGGCGGAGGAAAGATCACGTTCCGGATGTATGGAAATGTTCAGGTGATAACCCTTATTGGCGAAGAAGGGTGAAACTCCAGTAGTAGCACTAGGAGCATTGTTGTAAGCAAACTCGGCCAAGGGTAACAGTTCCGACCAATTATCCTGCTGATAGTTGCAGTAGATCCGGAGGTATTGTTCTAGGGTTTGGTTAGCTCGCTCGGTTTGTCCGTCACCTTCCGGATGATATCCGGAGGTGAAATGGAGGATCATATCTAACGCTTTTCCGAGCGACCGGAAGAAGTGGGAAACGAATTCCGTACCGCGGTCAGAAGTAACATGAGACGGAACTCCGTGCTTGGAAAACACATGGAGGAGGAATAACCGGGTGAGGTCCGGAGAGGTGATGGTGTCATAGGTCGGAATGAATATGGATTGCTTGGATAGTCGATCTATGACTACCAGGATGGCTGTGAAGCCGGAGGAATCAGGGAGTTGTTCGATGAAGTCCATGGATATAGAATTCCACGGCTTCTCAGGAATGGGAAGTTGCTTCAATAATCCGTATGGTTTGTGTCGCGGAACTTTAGCTCGGGCGCAGGTCGTGCAGGACTTAACATAGTCCTTCACATATGCGCGGATTCCGGGCCAGGTATATTCCCGACGGATAACTTCCAGGGTCCGGTTCTGACCGAAATGTCCGGATAGCGGGTGGTCGTGCGTATTCCGGAGCACTCGGAGACGGAGGTCATTGGATTCTGGAACGTATATACAGTTGTCGCAACGGAGGAAACCACTCTCGTCCACTGTCCATCTCGGGTCCGACGGATCCGGAAGATGACAGGAAGCGATAGGGTCATTAGGGAGGGCGGACAGAATGTCCTTATGAAGCTGCTCGACATCCATCAGTACAGCTGTCCGGAGCACCGGAATTGCTAGGTGTGATGCCCGGAGGGACGAAGCGAGCTGTTCTGTGGTAAATATCGGCCGGAGGTTGTGTGGATTAACTTGAGCGTAGTCCTTATCCCCCTCTTTGGGGTAGACGTCCCAACGTCTAGTTAGGCAGTCGGGCTTAGCTCCGAGTTTTCCGGGTCGGAAACGGATAATCAGGTTGAACTGGTGAAGGTATTCCGACCAGCGGGCCTGGCGGCGGGTGAGGAGTTTTGTGGTAGCGAAGTACTCAAGGTTCTTGTGATCCGTGACGACGTCTATCGGCTCGGCAGAGCCTTCAAGGTAGTGTCGCCAGGACCGGAAAGCTTCGTAGATAGCTAGAAGCTCCTTATCATGGGTGTCATAGTTGAGTTCCGGAGCCGAAAGGGTCCGGGAGTAAAAAGCAACCGGCGGAGCTCCTGGTCCGGACATACTATAGAAAGTATTCCGGCGATAGCATAGTCGGAAGCGTCCGTCTCAACGACGATAGGAACATCCGGCATCCAGTGCGTAAGCACCGGAGCAGTAGTGAAGGCTTTCTTGAGAGTTTCAAAAGATTTCCGGCAATCCTCGGAGAAATTCCAGGGAGCATCCTTGCGAGTGAGCCGCGTAAGCGGAACTACAATATCCGAGTAGTTAAAGATGAAGCGACGATAGAAATTGGCGAATCCGAGGAACGATTGAATATCCTTGACTTTCCGAGGTTCCGGCCAGTCGCAGATAGTCTGGACTTTGTCGGAGGACATTGTAAGTCCGGCCGGAGATAGGAGGTAACCGAGGTATTCTACAGAGTCGGAATGGAATTCGCACTTCTCCGGTTTAGCATATAGCCGATGCTTCCGGAGGCGTCGGAGGACTTCAAGGACGTGTTTTTTATGAGATGCAAGGTCTGCGGAATAGATGAGGATGTCGTCGAGGTACACAATAACACAAATGTCAAGCATATCGGCAAAGATGGTATTGACAAAGCGCTGGAAAGCCGCCGGAGCATTGGTGAGACCCTCCGGCATAACCAACCATTCATACGAGCCGTAGCGCGTCCGGAAAGCAGTTTTCCACTCGTCTCCTTCCGCCATCCAGACTAGATGGTATGCGGACCGGAGGTCGATCTTAGTGTAAACTTTAGCGCGGCTCGGAGAATCGAGAAGGTCGGAAATGAGGGGAAGCGGGTAGTGGTCTTTCTTTGTGATTTATTGAGTCCTCGGAAATCTACACAGAGGCGTAGGGAGCCGTCCTTCTTTTTGACGAATAGGACAGGGGCTCCGTGCGGAGAGGATGAGGAACGAAGAAGTCCGGTCGCAATATTCTCATCAAGGAATTTGCGAAGAGCTACAAGCTCAACCGGAGAAAGGGAATAGATGGTGCCAAGGGGCGGAGCCGCTCCTTCTTCCAAATCGATCTTTAGATCATAGGGACGATGGGGAGGGAGCTGTCCGGCTTTGCCCTTATCAAAGACATCCGCATACTCGTGATATTCCGAAGGGATTCCGGATAGGTTCGGAGGTTCGGAGGAGAGTGTAGCGGAGCGGAGATTGACACCGGACGGACGAACAAAAATACTGAACTGGACCGATCCCTCTAATTTACAGGCCCGACAAAAGGCAACTGCATTGATTAGGGAAATATTAGGAACGGTTTTATCAGCGGAGGGACTCGGCGAGGTTGAGGAAGGGATTTCCGCCGGAGCCGGCGGAAAAGAGGTCGGAGGGGACGGAGGCACTCCATGAGGGATCAGACGGAAATCGATGCTGCCCTTTACCCAGTCAATCAACGGATTGTGTCGGGTGAGCCAGCTATATCCTAGAACGATGGAACAGGATGAGTCCAACGGAGTAACATAAAATGTTTCGGAGGTAACCACACCGGTCGGAAACCGGATCGGTAAATCTACTGCCTCAGTAATAGTGGCATTAGAAGTACCATCAAACAGATGGAGCGGAAGCAGAGGAATTGCATAGGTTGGAATGTTATTTTCTCGGATTAATCTGGTTTCTATAAAACAATGAGACGATCCACAATCTACAAGAGCCGGAAATGGAGAGATATCGGGAAAAGTAGAAATTGAAACAGATGGTACTAGGGAGTTCGGATCGGAAAAGGAAATAGCATTGAGATGTAGCTCCATTGCACGGGTTGAGTCAACGCAACCCTCATCCCGCGCGGAGTCAAGAGGGTTGCGGACTAATTTTTTGTCTCTTCCGAGACCTCCGGTTTGGCTTCCGGAGTCACCGTGCTAGCACGACCTTTGGCCGCACGGGAAGTGGACTTTAGGCAGTCCCGGGCAGTATGACCGGGTCTGCCGCAGAAGAGGCAGAGCTTCTTCTCCATGCGCCTCTGGCGTTCTTCGGAGGTGAGTTTACCGTCTTTTCCGAGCTTGGACGTCAAGTCCGGAAGTTTGGCGGAGGAGGAAGCCGAAGCGTTTCCGGATTTTCCGCCGGAGTATTCTTTCCGGTCGGAAGTGGAAGCTGACTGCTTAGCAGGAGGCGTGGATGCGGAGGGTTTGGTTTCGCGGGAGACTTCTCCCTTGCGTTCCCAGTATCGAGCGTCGATAGTCTGGGCGAGAGTTTTGTATTGGGACAGAGTGGTGGGTTTTCCTTGACGACTGATTTCGTCCTTGATGCGAGCCGGAAGTCCGTTGTAGAACTGACGGCGCAAAGCTCCGTCGCCCCAACCTCGGACTTGGGAAGCTAGCCGCTGGAACTCTACAACATACTTGTTGATGCGCTGTCCATCGCGCATGTAGAGCTGTTCCAGCTGCATTTCCGCATCTCCGACCGGGTCATGAGGTCCGAAGTTAGTTTGGAGTTCTAACATGAACTCGGAGTAGTCGTCCATCCAGTCCGGACGATCCGTTAGATCATCCGAAAGGAGGTCCGGCTCAAACCATTCAAGGGCCATGCCCTTGAGGTATGATTGCGCGAAGTTGACCTTAGTTCGGCCGGTACGGAAAGATTTCGGCTTAGCTTGGAAGTTAAGCTCACATTGGACAAAGAACGCCCGGAGTTTCCGGGGCTCAGTGCCATCGAAGGTATCCGGTTCTCGGACTTTGACTTTAGGATCACCGGATCCAGAGGATTGGCGGTTGTTACGTGCCAGGTTATTGATGGCTTGGGATAGCCGGAGGAAGACCAAGTCTTGTGGACCTAGACCTTCGTTTTCATCGTCAGTCGGGTCTTCCGGAGGTTCATCATCCGGATCTCCGCCACCTCCTCCTGGCGGGTTACCGCCTAGGGCAAGTTCATCGTCGGAATCATTGTGCGGAAGATTTCCGGCGGGTGTGGGGGTGGGGGTAGACGGATGTGGGCGATTCATGAGTTGTGAGATACTGGAGGCAGCACCTTGCGCACTAGCGCGAGCGCTGTGAGAAACTGAGGAAGGCATCGACTATGGGAGTAGAGTCGCGTCGGGCGGTTACAACACCCGCTGCATTAAGAGCGGTCTGCGCCCGTGTAGGTGCCATGAAGTCAGATGTAAGTATACTCGGTAAGGTGTGAGTTCGAATATACTGTTAAGAACGTGCTCAAGGGTCGGATCCGAAGGGCTTGGCTTCAGCTCGTGCGCTGCGCCCCTTACCCGAGTACGTGCCCCTAACTTCCGAGGGTGGTTGAACGATGTCCGAAGTTTACCGGACGATGTCCGGAGGGCGTCGGGCGATGTCCGGAGTCCGATGTCCGATGCGCGGAATTCCGGCGGACGTTCGGAAACAAGAGATAAGACTAATCCGGACGAAGTCCGAACTAGAAAGGAAACAGCGGAGGACTACCAGAGGTAGAGGCGGAGGTGACAAGTCTATAGGAGTCGATCCTAAGACGAGCGGAGGTCGACGAGAGAGAAACTCAAGTCGGACGGAGGAGAGAATGAGCAGAGTCTAATATGATATTCGAACTGAGGAAACTACAGAGATTGTACAGGGGTTTATATACTACTGAGGACATAACGGAGAATAGTAAGTGCAGTGCGAAGCTATGTAAAGCTATGAAGAAAACATATGGTACGACTATCACTAGTCTATCGGAACTTAGTAAAATGAAGACGGAGATGAATGAGGAACGGAAAATAAAGCGTACTAACTGATAAGGGAAATACCAAAGGGATAAGGCGCGGAAGTTAGACGCGGGTCGGATCCGGACGATACATAGAAGTCGGCCGGATCCGGAAATCCGGAAATGATGAGTGTGATAGGTCCGGGTCCGGAACGCGGGATATGACACTTTCTATAGTGCACTACCACTGCATGGTTTGTCATTATGAGCCATAGATAGTAGCTATTGGAATATAATAATCAAGAAGTTGACAGAAGAACCAAGAAGAAAAGTCAGACTGGACATCTGCATAGTTTTGGCAATTACAACCACTTGGTTGAACGCAACTCTGATGAGCTTGTAAGCGAACCGACCATGAGCATATGTCAAGGTGTGGTTTCATAAAAAAAATGAAAATTATCATTGGCAGGTTTCAAACCTGCACAGTACAAGAGACACAGATTTTGACTCTGATGATCACTTGACGATTTCATCTTTAGCAGGTTTTGAACCCACACAGACAGATTTTGATTCTGTCGTATTAACTGCTTGGCTAAGAACAGCTAGAAGCATCTTTAAAGAAAACATTCAGAAGTGAATTTGCAAGGCAAGTCCACCGTTCTCTGTCACTCACAATGTTTTCCCTCAGCTGAACAGATGAATTAAATATAAACTGCAATACAGCACTTTCAAAAGCAAGAGGAGAGCAACATGATGATGAAAGGGTCTCAAACACAGTGCACCTCAACCTTATACACGAGCAAATAGTGGTCAGATGGCTCTTTTGAATCTTTGCCTTGAATCTCTGCCTTGACAGATGTGTATTCTTCCTTGTTACCCAGGTCATTGGGATCAAACTTGAAAGTTTGATGTGTAATCTGCTCTTCTTCTTCAACCAAGTCAAGACCTTTGGAGAGAATTAAATTGCTCTTGTGCTTATCATTCCAAGTTTGTATCAAGACTTTGGTCATATATTGAACTTTGCATCAAAAATAAAAAAAATGAATAGCGACCATGCTATTGAAAGAACTGGCAAAATGCAGATGAATGTGCCTTGAGAATTCACTTCTGAATGAGTTCATTAGAAGTTCATCTCACTGGTCTTAGTCAAGCAGTTGATATGACAGAATCTAAATCTGTCTGCGTGGGTTCAAAACCTACCAAGGATCAAATTGCCAAGTGATTACCAGAGTCAAAATCTGTTTCTCTTGGAATGTGCGAGTTTAAAACCTGACGATGATGACATTTTTATTCTATGAAATCGCACCTTGACATTTCCTCATGATTGATATATGTTTTTTTTTTCCTGTTAGAACACACCTTGACATCGACTCATGTGTACTTTCCTGAGAGGTTCATATATCACTAGTCCTAGCCAAGTAGATGTTGCAATAGAGTCAAAATCTGTTTCTTTCAAACCATGCAGGTTCAAAACCTTCTTGCAAAATATTTATATTTTGCAGTGTATAGATTCTCAGAGACACAAGTGCAAGAAAATAGGGACAGTTGGACATTTTGAAGTATTCATCAAAGTGATATCATTTGTGTCTGTTTTATCTTTTTCAATGCGGCCCAGGTGTTACTGCTTTGTACTAGTTTTGCAGCAGAATGTAGCAAGAATGCTTCTCTTGCATCTGTACATTGTGGTCTGTAGCTGGGAGTATCCTTCAGCATGACATGAAAAATAAAATGATGAAAATATACTAGCAGTATTGGATTGGACAATATATGGACATGTAATGTAGGGCGCGCACAAAAATGCAGTGCTTGGTATGGGACAGGGTGTGATTTCATAAAATAAAAATGTCATAATTGGCAGGTTTCAAACCTGCCCGGTCCAAGAGAAACAGATTTTGACTCTGATGATCACTTGCAATTTCATCTTTGACAGGTTTTGAACCTGCACAGACAGATTTGGATTCTGTCATATTAACTGCTTGGCTAAGACCAGTTAGATGCACTCCCAATGAATCCATTCAGAAGTGAATCCCCAAGGTACATCCATCTATCCTGCATTTTGTCAGTTTTAACATTAATTTCTAACA